>NC_133760.1:48887471-49134971 GCF_036562045.2 Rhinolophus sinicus | reverse complement strand
CTGGCCCTCCCAGCTCCGCAGGCTCCGGGCAGCGGCCAGGCCGGGCAGCCGTACGCTGGAGGCGGAGCGGCCTGCCTTTAATCGATACGGCTCATTGCGGATTTTACATTTTTTATTAGCACATTTATTGGTGCTGAGGTTTGATAACTGCTACCTCCCTGGAGGAGAAGCAGCTCTCACAGCAGCCTGCCAAACGCCCTTAGCAGTGGGGGTGTTGGGAATCTCAGGCAGCAAACGCTGCTTCTGACCGGGACTTGGTCCCTCACCACGGCCTGGGCGCTGGGGCCGTGAGGAGAGTCCTGTGCAGAGTCCTCTCCGGAACCTTCTGGGGCAGGCGCGGCGTTTTGTGTCCCAAACCTGTCATGATATTTGACAAATCTGCATACCACACGTACTGCCTAAGCATTATTATTTACACACTTTTTAAATCAAATAAATTTATTTTTAAAAGGAAAGTGTGTCACTTCCATAAATGAAGACCCAGAATCACTTGCCATAAAGAGAAAATAACCATGAAAATAAATGCAGTGAAATCAAACTACAGCACTAAATTGTCCCGGGTCCCCGACTGGCCTGAGTCTGATGCCTTATCTCGCTCGCTAAGAAGCAGATCAGCCAGTGTCGGGTGCTGTGCGGGGCAGCAGACACTTTCTCCTTGAAGCAGTCAGAAGGGAAAATGACACAACTGACAAGGGAGTAATTTATGGCCCTGGGACTCAAGGTGAACCCCTCGTATCTCCATGCACCACTGGTGGGGTCCGTCCCATGCTGAGGCTGTCCTGGCTCCGTGGAAGCTGACTTCTGTCAGCTTCTCAGAGGGGCCTGAGTCTCAACAGGGTTAAGGACGTCCTGTAGGGGAGTCTTTCTGCAGAGGACGTGGGAGGACAGGGCCCCTCCACAGCGCAGGGCACTGTCTGTCGTGGGGAACGTCCGAATGGCAGGCAGCCGGCCAGCACGCGTGACCATTGGGCACAGGCCATTGGGCGGGCTTGACCAAGGAGCTGGCCTTTAAGTGCGTTGACTTCTAGCTTATTGACTGAGGCTGCGTGCGACCACAGCGTAGCCTCTCCTGTGTCTCTGTGCTCGGCCCCTGACCGAGAGCTCGCCGCCCGTTCGGGTCTCCACACTGGGCGGCAAGTGGCCTCTGAGAGCCCGGGGGGCACAGCCCTTTGTCCTCGCCTCTGTCACAGCGGCCCCTTCGCAGGTGTGGAAAGGGGGCTTGACGGCTGTGAGAGGGAGACGCCAGGGCACAGAGGGGATCCGAGCTCGGCGGTCAGCCTCCCGCGTGCGGAGGTCGTGTGGACCTCAGGGCCTCGTCTCCTGTCTTCAGCCAGCGACTCCGCTCACTGGTGTGTGGCATGACAGCCCGAGAAGCACGTTCTCGTCACACCTGGCACTGTCTCGCCCCCGTTTCCTGCCTGCACTGGGGGTCTGTGGGACCAGTCCTGTCCTCCAGCAAGGGACAGACCTGGGGGGTCAGAGGCCACCAACTGCAGCCTTTCTCTGGCCTCTCACCTTGGGGAAGGTGGTGGGGGAGGGGCAGGCACAGCGGAGCTCAGGGCACCTGGGTGGCCTCTGCTGTGGGTCTTTCCCACTCTCCCCCCTCAGCTGACAGTAGTGCTCAGATCTGTCCTGGGACAAGACGGGAACGTGAGGGAGAGGGGTGACCTGATAAATACAGCACAGCTGGACTGTCCGGTCACTGGTGCACAGCCCCCTCAGTGTTCCCACGCCAGCCCGCCCCAGGCTCAGCTGCGTTTTGTAAGAGCAGCCAGTCAGGCCGGTGCTTCACCAGGAGGTCACCTGGGTGGCTACGGGGGGACTTTTGGCCTGAGATGGGGAGAGACTTTTGGATGGAGAAACGGTTTTCAGCTCCTGCCCTGCCAAGGTGACCATGCTTCTTCTGGGCTGAAGAGACTGAGTGATTGTCCCCGCCGCAGGGTGGGGCCCACGGGACTGGTCCTGTCCCCAGGCAGGCCCTGCCTATCTTGTCACTGCAGGGTCCTCGGGGCTAATGGAAAGGCACGGTTTCTATAACTGGAAACAACTGCTCTGTGTTGGCTGTTTGCCAGGAGCCGGGCCCTGGGCAGAAGCCTGTCGGCAGCAATTCTCAGAAGACGGAACTTTTTCTTGTTTTACAGACGAGGACACAGAAGCTTCTGTAGTTTGTCCGAGTCCCCCAGCTACTTAGGACAGAGTGGAAGTGAGGTCTGCTGTGGCACATTAGTATCATGCCATGTGTGCCAGGAAGAGCCTGCAGCTCGCTCAGACCGTCTCCCGCATTCACTGTCCTCTGGCCCGGCCAGTCACCCACGCGGCAAATATCCGCAGACCCCCCAGGTGGCAGGACCTGGATCGATGCTGTACCCGACAGCAGAAGGAAGGGGTGCGGACGGGCCCTGAGCCCGTGGGGCTCACATCTGGGCAGGGAGATAAAGGGTGGCTGTGCTGTGCCCCCTCTGCCCTGCCCCCACACTCTGCCTTGTTTCACTCAACCCTGTGTCTTCAGTTTTTGATCCACTGGCATCTGAGCAGCAGCTCAGAGGAAAGAGGGGCCCGTTATCTGGGCCCAGGGTAAGGGAGACATCAGAAGGTTGGGGCCCTTAGTAGAGGCTTTGCAAACTGTTGAGACAGCTGACGAGTGGGACCTGGGGTCTGGGTGTGTGGAAGGCAGGTACTGCTCAAGCCCAAGGATGGGAGACGGGCTTGTGTGCATTTTCCTGTGATCACAGATCCTTCCGGGGGCACCAGGTCTCAGGAGCATGTGTGTCGTGAGTCACAGGAACAACCTGTGTGGACGTATATTGAGCACCTGCTCAGGCCAGTTCTGGCAGGTGCAGGGGACACCAATGGAGGCAGTGCCCAAGGTGGTCAGCGTGTAGCGGACGCAGCAGAAACAGGTGATCCTGGTGGGGGTGTCGTGATGCAGGCGGACACTAAGCGGGATGGGACACAGAGCAGTGCTGCCTTCCTCGTCCCAGGGGTGACGCAGAGCTAGCGACAGCCTCCTGTGGCGGAGCCCTAGCCGAGGGAATAATATGCCAACAGGTCTGCAGAACCAGCTCTCCCCCGGGCCCTGTTGTCTAGTGCTTTGCAGGACAAGTCACATTCCAATGACTAAGGGAGTGCCACGCTTTCTACACTTGTCACGTCCTGCCTAGACTTCCCGGTTTAGGGACTATTTCCAGAACTTTCTTGACGCCTCTGCTAATGCAGAATACCCGTCCCTGTTGCCTTGGTGTCGGCACAGCCAAGAAGTCACTCAGCGGCGCTCTTCCTCAGAGTGAGAGGCCCTCGTTGGGGGGTGTCCCCACTTTATCGGGGCTGGAGCTGCCCTGCCTTGGGCTCCTGTGCCTGGAAAGTGTTCTGTGCGCACTGTCGCAGAAGACGCAGCTCCCGGGCTCAGCCCACCAGAGGCTGCCCTGCTCCTTGGAGGCGAGGCCTTTGCATTTTGCTCCCTCTCCCCCTCCATCCTTCCACCCCTTTATTGCAGCCCCCTTGCCTCATCTTCTCCGGTGCTCACTCCATATCCCGTCACCAGGTGGGAGAATGGTGGCCCTTAGGGCACCCATGCCCTGTACCCAGGGCGCCATGCAAAGTGGTGCCCCTCACGTGCTGACTGCTGTGTGTGGCCTCTGCTAAGCCAGCCGCCAGCCAGCCAGCACGCCAGAGGCAGCTGGGCAGAGCTGCAGGCCCAGCGGGCTCAGCACAGCGGTCGCCGGCTCTCAGAGGGGTGAGCTTGCGGGGAAGATGGCCTTCAGGTGTGTGGGCCTGACTGTGGCTGTGGGGGCCTGGGCTCTGCTCTCAGCTCTGTCCTGAACTGCTCTTGGTGGCCTGCCCCCTTCCCTGGGCCTCGTTTTCTCCTTTCTCGGGTGAGTGGTTGGACCTGGTCCTTGTCCGGGTGATTCCCGCTCCCTGCTCAGCTCTAGGGTGACGTGAGTCCGAGGCCACGGGGGAACACAGCAGGCATCTCTGACGGTGTCTCTTGTCCCAGGCAAGAGCACTGGCTGGCTGAGTGCACACCCTGAGTGGCAGGCTCTTGGCAGGCAGCGAGGGGAGACTCGCTGCCTCTGGTCCTCACGGGCACCTGAGCCTGTTTTCTCTGTGCCCCCCCCGTGTGCCCGTGGAGCTCTCACCCCCAGGAATGAGGCAGACCTGGGTACCCCGACCGACGTTTCCAGAGAGGATTGAGGGCCAGTTGCATGAGAATGGAGCCCATTTGTGGGTCCACACGGGAGAAGGGAACAAATAATCGGACCAGGGTGTCCCCAGGACGTGGGCTCCTGGCAGTGCCTCCCGAGCTTTCTCTAGTTGGTTTGTCGGGTGAACTTTCCAATGCATTTTTCCTTATTCTGACTTGATTAAGGACACAATAAGCCCTTGCCATGAGTTTGATCTATTTGCAGTACTAGCTCTCAGTTCTAATTTCACAGATCAGCTTGTTTTCTAAACACTAAATGCCGGACAAGACTGACCCCATGGCCGCCTCCCATTCCAACACAGCCGGAGCCACCAGCCATCACTGACAGACACAAGCTGCTGGCCACACCTGCTCGCCAGCACCGCGGAAGGAGCCCTGAGTCTCGGCAGGCGTGGGAGCCGAGCATTAGGGATTTCACTTCTGCTTTATTTTCAACTTGAGATGGAGGAAAACAGACAAAAAACAAATAAGAAAGCTAAACAGTTGCGTGAGAGCTAGCAGTTTGCTGGGCTCCCGATGACAGACACTGCATTATCATAATTGTCTCTTCTACATGATGGGACAGAAAAATAATAATGTCATTTTATTTATAGCTGGGGTGGCCCCTTTATGAGAGTCATACAAGTTTCTGCCAAGTGGAGTAGGTCAAATGACGTCTTTTGATCAGGCCTGTCCAAAGAGATCAAAGATGAGTGGCAGGTAATGGATACCCAACGACAAACCAAATCTAAAACAGAAATAAGGCTGCCAGGGCTGCCAGTTACCCATTAAAGGCTGCCTGAGGAAGCCAGGCTGCTTGACACCTTGGCCGAACACCTAAATCAGCCAAGCGTCAGTGCTAAAATTGTGTATTATCATTGGAAATGGCCATTATTTCCTTGGTAACATTTCTGTTAAGGCTTTGTTTGTGTTTGACTGAGCTGCATCGGAAGTGGAGTTGGAAGGAGGCAAGCCCACGGGGTGGTGGGGGCCCCTTGGTTCGGCCATTCCCTGCTTGTAATTGGGGGACCCTGTCAGGCCCCACCTGGCTCTGCATTGTGCTCAGGCAAAGAGGTGCTCTGTGTACAGGTGAGAGGGTGGGCGGGCCTGAGGCTCTTACCCTGGCCTTTCTCTGTGCCCTCTGCATCTTCTCCTGGCTTCTCAGCCCCGTCACAGGCCTCAGGAGCCCCGAACCTTCCACAGCAGAGGGCGAGCAGATGGAAGAAATGGAGGGAAAAGGTGGGCACTGGCTGTTCACACAGCTGGTGCAGTGCAGAATCGGGTAGAGACACCTTCCAAAATTATGGGGAAAGTGCTTATTTTTTTCCTCGAGCACTTGAGTTATGTAATTAAGTTGTGCTTTGTAAAGATGTTATTTAAAAGGCTTTGGTGGGAAACAAAATTTACCATCTTCTTTTTTTAAATTTCTGGAGGGTGGGATGGGGTGGCATACAAAGAACTATTCAGGGAAACCTGGAAAGCAGGGCTCCAAGACTCCAGGAAAGAGCTCTAAACCCCGTGTCCCAGGCGGTGCACAGGTGGTGCTGTGGGTAATTCTTTATTCCGCAGCGTATGCTGGAATGTTAAAAAATATTATTAAACATTGAAATGAGTATACTAGTTAGCTAATTAGCATGTTTCTCTTTCTTTTAATAATCCTGATGCATTTCCTTTCTTTCCTACCTCTGTTTTTATACATGTGGGGACCCTAAAGAACATATTTAGAAGCGTAATTAGTTATAATTAGAAGCAAACAAACCTGGCCCAGGGTGGCTCCGATTTGTTATGTAGAATTGCAGGTAATGGTGGCAGTGACAGAAAGCCGGGTTCCCCGCTGTCGAAGGGGCATTGCGGTCTGCCACACCTGTGCGCACACTTTATCCCATCCCAGGATAAAGGAGCCAGTGATGGAAGTCGCTTTTTCTTGGCTGGAATTTCATGGCCCTCACGTTCCTCAATCATTTTCCATTAACTGTGTCTTTAAGTAACGGGGACACCATGTCAGAGTCGGGACATCACTCCCTGCTGATGAGAAGAAGATCGACATTTGACTGTTAGGCCTCTTGGCAGGAAATTTGGTAGAGAAGTCCCATCCAATTTGTCAAGCACAGCGGTGCTCTCAGGTCTGCAGGGCGCTTGCAGGCCAGCCCCGCGCATCCCCTGTCTGGGGACAGCCTGAACTCCATCCGAAGTGACAGGCTGCATATGCAGGGCCACCCCAGCCATGAGTCCTCCATGTTTGCAGTCATATGCTCAGGGAGGACACACCACTTCCCTGACAGGCCGTCTGTCACCTCTGACATTTGACCCTGCCCTACAGAAAAGGCCCAACCTCCTCCAGTGGCTCGCACCCCAAACCTCCATGTAACCAGACCTGTGCTCACGCTGCTTCAAGTGAGATTCTTTTAAAAAAAATTTTCCTCTTGAATTATGTAAAGATGCATCCTAAGATATTTACGATTTTTTTTTAAAGCAGATATTCTTTTTATATGCTGATAAAATTGGCAACGTGGAAGCATATGCGGTAAGTGTAAACAGATGGTTACAGATATTTGCTGGGAAGGATCAGAAACAGTTATCCCTGACTTGCCTGCTTGGCTAAACAGTGCTCTGAAAAGTCAACTCATGGGCACAAAGCAGGAGACTTGGGCCCCACTGGCTTCTGAATGGAGCAGGAAGGGCACCGGAGTCTTTCTCTCCAGGCAAAACCTGCCCATGGAAACTGTGCCCTGTCGCGAGGTCCTTTAGCAATGGAGCCGGGGGCTCCTGGTGTCTCCCTAGTTCCGATGCCCGTTGCGGGAGCCCGCGGAGGAAGCTGGGCAGTCTTGCCTCCCTGCAGCCAAGTATGGAATGACTGCTCTGCCTGTCCTCTGGGGACGCCACCTGTCATCCGGAAGGCTCCATGGTAGGAGGTTCCTTCAGAGGCGATGGATGCAAAGTCGCACAAAGGAAATTACTAGGAGAAAACGAAGAGACTGACACGCTGCTTTTCCCCTTCCAGATAGCAGGACCTGCCACACAAAACATTTCACAGAACGAAATCAGCCATTCAGGTGACTGGCAGAAAGCTGAGAATGTCCACAGGTTGTGTCCTGGTCAGATTGGGGGTGTGTGTGGTGGAGGGTGAGTGCAGCGTGGGGGGTGGGGGGGAGGAAGAAGCCGCCGTGTTTTTTACAAGCTTATAAAACACAAATGTGCATGGCACTTGCTAATCTGAAATGCTTTTAGTAGAATTGTTCAGTAGCAATAATCTGTCAACAGATTACAATTTTGCTTAATTTTAATGTGGCTAACTTAAGATGGTTGTATAGTAAATTTATGCAACTGATCACAGTTATTAAATTACTGCGTCTGCAAAGGAAGCAATCAAACCCCTTATTACAGTAGCTGTGAGTGAATGCTAAATGTCATGGAGCCACCAGTGCACTGCGGGAACCGCGCTCCAGCTAAAGACGCATAAAATATCACCACTTTTTTAACGCTCGTGCATTCAACAAAGACTCCCGTCATAATTAACTGGTATGGAAATAAATAATTTTTACAAACTACCTCGGAAGCATTTGTGCTACAGTTTTGTCAAAGTCTGCTGCTCGACAGCGGTACTTAGCCCTCAGACACTCTCCCTCTAACTCACATATGCCGTAAAATATTGAAATCACACTCTTATAAATCCAGCTCTCGGTGCTAAAACATAATTTATGATGATCACTTTAATTAGACAATTTAAGGTTTTGATATTTTAAAAACTTGCGATTCCATGTTTTTGGTTGGGGTCCCAGTTTGACAGTTCGGGGAAGGGGCTGCATTCTGTAAACAGCTGAGGGTGTGCGTGAGGCTCAGCGTGACCAGAAAGGTGGGCCGTGGCACAGAGGCTGGGTCCGCGTCCTGGCCCTGCATGGTCACCCCATCCCCTCGAGCACGTTTCCCAGTCCCGGGTGCGGTGCCAGTGGTAGGAGTGTGTGTGTCGTGAGGCCTGTAGGGGTTAGTGGGGGAGCATGGGAAGCCTGAGTGGGTGCCGGGCCTGCTCGGGGACCTGCTGAAGGTCCCATTAGTGTGACTGCCCGCCTGGACCGTCATGGGGGCTCCGTCTTTCTGAAGCTGTCTGCTTTGGCTGGCATGGGCCACAATCACGTCCCAGCTGTCACAGAGGGTTCTGGGCTGTCCCTTGACAGTCAGTGCCCACACTCAGTAGGGGCTCTGCGGTTTTAGGAATGTGGCCCAGGAGGCCTCTGGACCTTTCTGGGCACGAAAGGCCGGACCAGACAGGAGGCAGGCCAGCAGGGGTGTGGTGGGGACAGGTCCTGAACAATCCCAGGGTGCTGTGTGGGCCGGATCCCGGGAAAGTCACGTCTGGAGAGTTCTCTCGCCTGTTAACTCTGGCCAGGAGAGGCTGCTGCCCCATGTGGATGCAGGACCCCCATCGAGTCAGGCCTGTGCCATCCTTGGAGAGAGGGTGCGGCCTTGGCACCGCTGGGCACTGGAGAAGGGTCATTGTACTAGGGGGAGGCTTGTGGCCTGCTGGCCCAGAGGTTCTTGATCCCCACGCAGAGGTGGTGGGGTGGCTCCGGGAGCCAGGAATCAGAGGTTTGAATGGCAGGCTGGCCCTGAGGAGGCCTGTCTCTTGCCGAGTGTATTCATTTGCTGTAAGTTTGTTTGGAGTTGTTTGTTCAAATTTATTTCAAGGATAACTTTGTAGGGCAGCCAGATTCAGGCATTCTTCCATCTGTGCATATGTAGACGGATGTGTGCACACGTGTGTGGGTGTGTCACGTGTGTTTCGTGCATGCATGTGTGGGGGGTGTTACGTGCATGTTTAATTTGTATAGAAAAAGGAAAGCGAGCTGTGTCGCCTGGCTCAGCCATGACGTCTTATTCTCAGCACACAGGCCTGGGGCTGTCAGAGCCACTTGGGTTGGGGCTTCCTGGGGCTGCTTCTGGTCCTGTACTGCCGTCACGTCTGAGCTCACTGGGGCCCGGACGCGCGGTCTGGACATGAATGTGGCAGCCCTTTGCATTCTCTTAAGTCCCGCAGACTTTAATGAGACAAGTGACAGGCACGTGTCGTGTTTCAGGGTAAAAGCAAATAGACACGGCCCACTGGGAAGGCCTGTGTCTGGCAATGGAGGACACAGCTTTTACTTAATACACACTCAGAGTCTCTTTAACAAATCCATTTTGTTTTAAATATAACTTCTTACCCCTTTCTGCACGAGCATTGGGCTCCCTGGGCCGGCTGCAGAGGTGTGAGTCCTTCCGATTTTGTGTGTGTCCTCGTGTCTCTTATCCGGGCTGGGGGATAGGATGTGCCCTCATGTGTCCCTCACCCCGTGTGGTCACTAGAGCCCAGTGCCCCCCAGGATGCAGGGCCTGGGCTCGGCCCTCAGCTGCGGCTGCTTGGGGGGCATGGGCAGCAGCTCAGGGACTGGCTTGCCCTCAGAACCTCAGTGCTGTGAGTGGCAGCCCAGACGACCCAGTCGTGTGTTCCATTCTGAATGGTGCAGACACACCTTCGGAGACTAAGGTGGTTCCGGGGCTTTGCAAGCATCGTGGAATGGACCCCTTGCCTGCCTCCGGGAGTGTGAGGAATGTCACCACGTGTTCACAGGGCTCGTTCACGGTCACTGAGACGTCCCTGGTGTGGAGTGAGGGGAGCCCAGACTTAAGTGACAATCCCAGCGTTCTGCTTGACCAGCTGTGCATGAAGTGGGGCAGTGTCCTCATCTGAGAAGTGAGAAGTGGGAGGGCCACCAACTACCTCATAGGGTGGGCGTCACAAGAACAGGAGGCAGTGGAAGTAAAATGTCAACAAAGTGCAACAAGAAGCCACAACCATTCCAGCTGCTGCCAGCACTGTTGTGGTGGGGAGACAGGTCATCTTAGCTGGGCGTCCCCAAGTTCAGATGTGCTTTTCTGGGTCCTCTGACCTGCCAAGGGGGCCCGTGGGTGGGCCTTGCAGTCAGTCCCTTGGCGTGGCGTCCGTCTCCGGGACAACGCCTGGCACGAGGGCAGAGCCTTCCTCTGGACGCGTCTCGCTCAGCTGTGCCTCTCCATGCCCCACGCCATTCATTTTGGTTGTTTCTGTGTCACCTGAGTTGTGGGCAGTACGGCGTGACCAGGGCGAGGTGTTAGAATGGTGCCCAGCCCCAGCTCTCGCCATCTAAGCTGTTATCCCAACAGTCATAATTCCTGTCCTCCTGACATTTGCCTTGTCACTTAAGGTGGCATTAGACATGTGGGGCTGCCACCCCAGCCAAGAGGAAAGTGGGTGTTGCTTTTTATTGGCAGCCGCTTTCGGGAACTAAGGAGGGCCCTGTCATCTCCCCTCCTTAGAGGAACACGGGACTGGGGTCCCTCACATGTGACGTCAGCGTCACCTGTGTCTTTGCAGCAGGAGGAGTGGACCCCCCCCGCGCCCCCGCCCCGCCTCTCCCCACCTCGCCGGCCGCAGCCAGAAAGGCAGAGTTCGAAAGAGTCTCTAATGCTAATGAAAGCCGTTCTGATATAGCGCTGAGCGTTTTGCTCCTGAACATGTTTAATGTAAATATGCTGTCAGGGATCCTTCAGTAATTGACACGAGCAGGTGATTAGCAGCCTCTCAGCACAGTTTCTGCATAATCGTGCGTTTTGACAGAGCTCCTCAGCCGCCTGTTGTCAGTGCTCCACTGTCCCAGGCCTCGCAACACACTCGTCATTACAAGTGTCCTAAGTGGCCACTGGACGGCTCTGTGTGCTCGGAGGGGGTTGCAGGCACAGCTGGGGATCTGTCTTTCTACCAAGAAGTGCTCCTGAAAAGTAAACTTTTCGCCAACTTGGAAGAAACGAGAGGAGCTGTGTATCAGCCCTGATCCGGGCTTGGGGGCGGCTGCGGAGAGCCCGGGCGTCAGCCCCCGAGAGCTGTGGGCCTGGGACGGGGCCGAATGATCAGTGTCAGCACAAGAGATGCCGGGCCTGTCCCCACTGCCGCCCGGGGGCCCCACACCTGGGCCATCCCAGGGGAAGCTACTTGTAACCTACTTTCCAAGCTCGGTGTGTTTTTCCATGTTAAACTGAGTTCCTCTTTGGTGATGTAAAAAAAACAAAAAAAAATGGTGTTCAATTGGAATCCTCTCTGAGGCCCCAAATTAAACGGCCCCAACCTGTGGCGTCCATGACTGTGCACAGTCACATCCGTGCATAGTCGGTGTCATAGCCCTTCACCTTTCTGAGCTGCTCTGGTGTCTGCAGTGCTGCTTTAATCCATCTCCATAGAGCCTGCTGTGCGGCGGGTATGGATTGGGCCGGTGACAAGGGTTAGAGTCGTCTCGTACAGTTTACTTGTAGCTCCGGAGACCCACGTTCATCAGAGGCTGGGGGCGATGAGCTTGTGCCGGGACAATGGAAGGCTTGTGGGGACCTTCTCGAGAGTCCGCACGCTCTCACACTCACGCTCTCACACACTCACACACACGCTCTCACACACACACACTCACACACGCTCTCACACACACATGCTCACACACACGCTCTCACACACACACACTCACACTCATGCTCACACACACACATGCTCACACACACGCTCTCACACACGCTCTCACACACATGCTTACACACGCGCTCACACACACTCACACACACTCACACTCACGCTCTCACACACACACATGCTCTCTCACACACACACACGCTCTCACACACACTCACACACACGCTCACACACACACTCTCACACACACATGCTCACACACACTCACACTCACGCTCTCACACACACACATGCTCACACACACGCTCTCACACACACTGCTCACACACGCTCTCACACACACACACTCACGCTCTCACACACACATGCTCACACACACACACACACATGCTCACACACACATGCTCACACACGCTCTCACACACACACTCACGCTCTCACACACACATGCTCACACACGCTCACACACACACACACACTCACACACACACATGCTCACACACACTCTGACACACACACACATGCTCACACACGCTCTCATACTCTCACACATGCGCGTGGGCTCTTCTCTGTCTAAAAGCCATTTATCTCTAATGTCAAATTGCAATAATTAACCACTATTGATCTTAAATTCAATTAACTTCATTAACACAGGTCATGATGAGGGTGCTTGTAAGGGAAAGGCATTTGACAAGTGGCTTTGCTCATGTGACATTCGTGTTCTCTGTGGTGGCTACAGGCTATTCAGACTGTCCCCTCCGAGAGGTCACCCCGATAAAGGGCTGCCTGATACTGGGCCGGGCTTGGGGCTCAGCAGGACGAGGCGGGAGCTGCAGGGCAATGTTTGGCCCCTCCTGACAAGCGCTCACCCCCAGGGGCCAGCCTCTGCCTGGTGCCCAGCACGAAGCACGGCTCCCCCATACTCTGCAGCCTGGGCACACATGGCCGCAGGAGCTGCCAGGTTTTGCTTGACCTAGGAAGCAGCTCTCCACTCAGATCAAAAGACACCTTCCCTCTTGACCAAGGAGAACAGAAAGACCTGACGCCGCACGGGGGACGGGAGCGGGCGCTGGGCGCTCCTGTCATCTGACGTGTGCTCCTGCCCCAACCGTGCGTGTTTTGTGCCATCCGACTCTCACCACACCCTCCATGGGAGGCGATGTTGCCCGGGGAGTGAGGGCCCTGCGGCCCTCTCCACGCTTCCTCAGTCCATTCCAGGGTGTACTCAGGACAGCAGCAGTGGGCAGAGGCAGGAAGGGCCCACACCTGCGTCCTGTGGGTGTGGGAGCTGATCACTGAGCCGTTCGGTGCAGCTCATGGTGTTGGCTTGCCCGCCCCCAGTGCCGTCCTGTAGGGGGAACAGGGCACCCCTGGCACTGACAGCTGGTGTAGGGCGTTTAATTCTTCATGGAAATGCAGCGAGGTCCTGAACCATCTCAGGGAAACGGAACAGCGTGGTCTGCCTTCCGTGTTTGTGGCATCTTTTTATTCCAACCTTTGATTCAATTCAGAGTGTTTTCAGGCAAGTGCTGGGCTGGGGCAGGGACTGTGGAAACAGCGTCCTCACCCACCCAGGCCCAGTCCACTGTGGGGACAAGCAGCCACAGGTCTCTGAAGGGTTGGGGGCACACAGCCCTGGTACACCGAAGCACCAGTGGGTCTGGCGGTGCTGAGGCCACAAAGGTCCCTAGTGCCACCTGAGGAGTGGCGGCTATCCAGGACATAGGAGCTCCCCGGTCTGTCATGGTGCCACCTGGGAGTGCTGTGATGGGCTGCAGGTCCCTGGCACAGGGCACAGCGTCCCATGGTTGTGCCTCAGGAGCCTGATTTCTGGGGCCCTCGGGGTGTCCCAAGGGACTGCAGGGGACGCTAGGCAAGCAAGTGGCAGCCAGGACACGTGCTCTGTGGTTCTGAGAGCCCTCCCTCCTCCCCCCATGCCTGGGTGTGTTCTGAGCACCTGGATTAGACCCAGAAGATCCAGGCCCCAGAACTTTCTCTTGGCGCTGGGGGTTGGGGCCGGTGAGGAGTGGGGGTCAGGAAGGTCAGAAAGGTGGAGAGAGTGAACCATGTGTGTGCCCTGTGCCCTGACAGCCCCAAGGGCATGGCCACCCCTGGGGACACTGCACACCTCTCACCGAACTTCCCCTGCCTATCACACAGACACCTCGGGCTCCGGGGTCAGAGAGTGGTCTCGGGGCTGCACTCTGAGGTTGGGAAGAGCCCTGGGAGGGGCCAGGGCTCACCTAGGGTCAGCCCAGCAGAAACCAGCCCAAACTGGAAAGGCAGAGGTAGACCAAAGACCCACTGGCTCCCTTGGGGACAGAGCTACACCAGTGACTCGGGTGCCAGGCCTTGGTGCTTCAGTGACAGCAAGGCACCCAGCTAGCCCAGCAGCCCTTGAGGCAGGTGGGAAAGTGGCTCCCACGTCCCAGGCTTTTAGCACAAAGTCCCCTCTTGTCTTAGTTTTCCCACAGTCCCTCGTGACAGGTGACAACTTTACCCAGAATGCCAAAGGACGGAAGGAAGCTAAGGCAGGGACATCTAGAAATGCCGGTGGGCCTTTGGGCGCCCCACGGGCTGTGCCCTGGCACCCTCCCACCCCACACGGGAGCCCACACGGGAGCCCACTCGCTCGCACACACGCTCCCCCGATCAGTGCCCAAGGAAAGGGGCCCGGCCCAGCGTCTCTGCCTTCAGTGCCCAGGACACAGCCTGACGCATGGGAGGCGCAATGCACTTTCCTTTTGTGCTTTGAAAATTCCCCAGGACACTCACGAATGTGCTGAGTACATAATCCAAGGGGCTGCACGGCCCCTGGCTCCCTGCAGTGGTATCCCCCTCCCACGCCCAAGACACCGTCACATCCAAGCCTCACACACACGAGTGTGTGCAGGGCTCAGTGGCTGTGTTTCTGAGACCTGTTTGTTCATGTTCCCCCACATGACAATATGTGTTACACATACTCCCATGTCACAATTTACAGACTTATTCTTTTTATAGTAAGACCTTTGCTTCATATAACACACAGAAAGACAGCATACAAAGGTGGCACATTATGGGTTTTTGCCAGCAGAACATATACGTGTGACCAGGGGAGCCCTGGAGTCACCTCCGGTCACCCACCCAGCGTGACTCCACAGACTTGTTTTGCCTGACTGAACTTGACACAAATGGATTCAAACACTTATGACCATTTGTGCCTGCTGTCCCTTCCTTCCTGTTGGTGTGTAAGGTTCTCCCAGTGGTTTGGGGGACAGTTTGTTGGTGGCCGCCGGGCTTACTTCCAGGCCGGAGGAGGCACTTGTCTGGGTCTCCCAGTGGGTGAGTTCACCCCCGCCGGGCAGATGCCCCGAGGAGCATGGCAGTGTCACGTGTGCGTGTGCAGCTGGCACAGGTGTTGCCACAGGGCACGGCGCTGGTCCCGGTTCAGACCTTGCAGCGTGGGTGAGTGGTCCGGTGGCTCTGCACCCCCGCTCCACGGGCCTTTCCCCCGCGTCACCCTTGTAAATGGCTGCATAGTACTTCATGGGTGCGTGTTCCCCACTTTATTTGTCCACTGCTTTGGAATTGTAAGAAAAGGCTGAGAACACCCTTAAACACAGAGGGTTTCTTGCACGTGTGTGTATTTCTGTAGTACAAATTCCTCGCTGGGACAAACGGTATGTGTGTTTCCAATTTAGATGTACGCTGCTTAGTCGCCATCCATACAACGAGTAATCCATGAAGCAGTTGGCGGCAGGGCCACTCTCAGCATTTGGTGTTGTTTTAGGTTTCTCTCCCCTCCCTCTGAAGGATGGCGAGGTGCTCAGGGGTCTTGAATGTAGAACAAGCGGCACCCAGGTCAGACTGTATGAGCAACAGTACAAGTTAGTGAGACGGGCTGTGGAAAGGAAACACTCATGTGATGCCACCAGCTGAAGCACACTATTTGTATATTGCTTTTGGGGAAACCTGTTTTAATAAATAGAAATGAAGTTAAAATCAACAGGTATTTTTTATATACATCAGCGAAAACTACAAAACGTTTGAAACTTTAATACTTCACGTTGGCTAGGAAGATTACATCCCTATTCTGAATGTGATGTACCCATCCAGATGGTGGTCACGTGTGCTGGTAGCCTCAGTGGGTGCTGGGTGAGGGCTGGCTGGGTGCTGGGTGAGGGCTGCCTGGGTGCCGGGTGAGGGCTGCCTGGGTGCCGGGTGAGGGCTGCCTGGGTGCCGGGTGAGGGCTGCCTGGGTGCCGGGTGAGGGCTGCCTGGGTGCCGGGTGAGGGCTGCCTGGGTGCCGGGTGAGGGCTGCCTGGGTGCCGGGTGAGGGCTGGCTGGGTGCTGGGTGAGGGCTGGCTGGGTGCTGGGTACGGACTGCCTGGGTGCTGGGTGAGGGCTGCCTGGGTGCCGGGTGAGGGCTGGCTGGGTGCTGGGTGAGGGCTGCCTGGGTGCCGGGTGAGGGCTGGCTGGGTGCTGGGTGAGGGCTGGCTGGGTGCTGGGTACGGACTGCCTGGGTGCTGGGTGATGGCTGGCTAGGTGCTGGGTGAGGGCTGGCTGGGTGCTGGGATGTACACTGGCTGTCTGCTGGCAGTACCGCAGGCCTCAGGGAGGTCTCGCGGCTCAAGTGGCTCCCGTGCTGGGGCCCAGTGCCGTGCAGGAAGGGTTGGGCTTCTCGGGGTTGCTGGGAACCTTTGCTTTCTGGTGTCCTTGTGGTCCTAAGATGAGGAACCAAGTGGGGAACTGCTGAGAAACACCGTGGCCTTGACTATCTGCCTAGTGTCTCTCTCCTGTGAAGTGCGAGGGAGGTGACATAGAGTGATGTGTGTGACACAGGAGGTCCATCAGGGCTGCTGGTCTCCGCATGGGCGGGTGTGGTGGGGCGTCTGCGTGCAGTGACACTGGGTCTGGGTGGCTCCTACGCTCAGCGCTGCCAGGAGTTACTGAGAGTGTTGGTCTGTCAGGCTGTTAGGAGTGCCCGGTCTCTGCCCCTGTAATGTATGTGGAGAAGCCATCTGTGTCCGCGGGTAGACATTCCCAAGCTGTGAGAGTTAAATGCCAGAGACATGCAAGCGATAATACCCGTAATCGTTCCTTATTTTTCCCTAGAATTCAGAATTTAGAGAGGAGTTTCCATCCACTGTGTCACCATTGAGGTTAAAGGGGTCCCTTTCAGAGACCTGTGAGAACGGCTCGTGGGGGAGGTGGGAGAAGCAGGGACAGTGTGAAGAAGGTGGAGCATCACACCCAAAACGGAAGAAGCGGCATGAACGCCGAGGCCACAGGGTTGTCACCAGGCCCACTGACAAATGGAGCTCGGTCATATGGGCTTTGAACATGAAGCTAAGAGGTCGGTGTGGTGCAGCGTCCTCCGCTGCGTGTGATCTACAAAGCCAAGGCCGTGTGGGCCGAGTGAAAGCACAGCCAGTGACTGAGCTGCTCACGCTGGTAACTTCTTCCTTGAGCTCTAAAGCATTAGCGTGTGTATGTGGTTTCATATACGTGTTGGGTGAAGGGATGGGTTTGTGGATGGATAGATGGTGGATAGATGGTGGATGGGGGGTGGGTGGATGGATGGATGGTGGATGGATGGATGGTTGGTGGGTGGGTGACTGAGTTGGCTTAAGCTGTACCCTCTCTTCCATTTGAATATTGATTCCTCTTTCATGAGAGCCGTTCATTTACCTTCTCTCTGAATACAGCTCCTCTGGTGCCCTGGAGAACAGCCACAAGGCCCAGGGAGAATGGAATTGTGCAGCCCACCCTGAAGAAGCCTGTTGCAAAGATTGCCCCCAATTTTCCCCAACCTGGTTCCCCATTTTCTACTTTGGTTTCCTGGGGTTTTGAGGTCACTGAGTGAGTAGACAGGCAGGAGCTCCCCTTGGTTCTGAGTGGCCTTTTGGGGGCCACAAGCTCCCCAGGAAGCATCTCTGTGCTCCCTGCAGGGGATACCTTACCCCAGACCTGAAGGTGTCCAAGGCACAACCGTCGGCCATTAGCAGTGACCATTGCTTCTATGTGAGCTCTGGGAGGTCTGAACACACAGCTTCCCGTAAGAACTCACCCCTACACCATTTGCTGTTGTCTGAAACTCCACCAACGTGAGTGAATTTGATCTGTGGATAAAGTTATTTTTCTGAGTTATTAACTCCATTATAGATTAGGATTCCCTTTACGGGTTTTGTGGAATAACAGAAAGGACATGGGAGGGGTTCTGACCTGAGACTCTTCTTGCAGGTGGGCAGGGAACCTGGATGTATCTTGAGCTCAGATGGGAGTGTGGGAGCGTGGTGCCCACAGCCAGCCTCACATCCTTCACCCTCTTGCCAGGACTCGCTGGGCTCCAGGAGCTGTGCTTAGACCCTCGCTGGTTACCACACGGCCCACCCCACTGCCGAGGGCAGGGTGGGGTACACGTCTGCCTTGAGAGCTGAGTGTCAGGGACATGCCCTGTCGACTGGGTGCCCAGGTGGCTCATGTGTGCTTGGAGCCAAGGACAGAGGTGACTAAGACGGTCTCAGTATTTATTTGCTCTTTATTATCTGAAGATTTATCTGAGGCAATTGCTTTGAATGCAGCTGTGTCCTTGATACATTTTTTGCAGGGTGGGGTTGGTGTCCACCTGCAGTTGAGCACATCCGCCAGAAACAGTGGGACAAGTGTGACTTCAGAGCTGAGGGGGCTGGCTTCCCTCTCTGTTCCTGGGCTGCCTGTGACATCCTGGCCTCCTTTGTCTGCGCCAGCTCTGCCACGGGGAGGGCCCCAGGACGGCTGTTCAGAGGGGCAGCTGAGATGGCCAATTGCGGCCCTTTCATTGGGAGCGTCTCCCTAACCCGGCGGTGGGCCCAGGGTGGGCTCCCAGCCTCCCGTTCTCTTCCCATGGAGAGGCCGAGGCCTGGGCCGGGGTCCCGAGTCTTCAGGACGGGCGGCTTTCCAACAGCGGGGGGCATGCCCTGGACCTCACTGTCATTGGCCTCTTAGAGGCCCAGCAGAAAGAAGCTGTGTTGGCCCCGCGCGCCCGGCCCTGTGGCTATGCTGAAGGACGTGGCCACACCCATGCCAACCTCTTCGCCAGTCAGCTCGTGCTTTTCTTGGCATGAGAGAGTCATGGCTTCAGTAGCAGTGACACCCTCTGAACAAGCATTTGTCTCACACATTGCATGGAATAATGTGTACGGAATTAATATTCCTGACCTCGCTAGTGGGAAGAGCGATCAGTCTGGAGGAGGTTGTCATCCCGGCCTGGCCAGCCGTCTGGAGAAGGCCCGGCCGCCGTGGCTCCAGCCACCATTCCCTCCCTCAGAGCCAGGCCTGAGCTCCTAGCCCCTCGGGCCTGGCCTGGAGCTTTCTGGAAAGCTGCTGTTCCCAGCAGGAATGCTGGGAGGCCTCTGGTCTCTCTGGTACCACCCAAGAATGCCATTCTCTCGTTCCCAGAGGCTGTGACGTTTGTCACCCCAGACCGCTTGGGTGACGGTTCTTATGACTGTAGGTGCCCAGGTGGACGGATGGACAAACCTTGTGTCTTCCGCTCGATTCTGACCTGGGCACCAGCCACGAGCATGCCTTTTGCTCTGCTGCCCACTTACTACCCTAACAGAGGCCCCCACAACTCAGGCCACCCAGCTTGGTGGCGTTACCCAGCGTTTAGCTGCGCTGCCCTCCCTCCGCCATCTCCTCACTCTCAAGGCACAAAAAGGAATCCCCTCATCAGTGCTGCCTTCTGAACCCCCTCCCAGCCAGCAGGTGTCCGCATCCTGACTTCCCCTCCCCCAGGACGCCGAGGTGTCAGGGTGCTGGGAGCTGCCGAGGGGGTGACAGGGGCCATTGCTGGCCCAGGTCTGAGCACCCCGCATGTCTCACTGCCCCTCACACCCTCCAGGGCTCCTGGCAGCTGATTTGAGGGGCCCTCAGAACACCAGGTAACTCAGGGCCCCAAATCAGGTTGCAGCAGACAAGCCTGACGCACCCCATCATGACTGGGGCGTGACACACTTGCACAGAAGAGAGGCCCGTGTACAGTAACCCAGAGGGCCCAGGGTTCACGGCACTTTGTATGAGTCTTTGGCAAAGCACACATTTCTGTGAAAACGGATCTGCCCGTCTGGATTTTCCAGGCATGTTTAGAACACGGTGAGATATAGGTTAGGTTTTCTGGGGACTCTGAGCTCTTCCCCCATGAAGAGGAAGGTGAATGATTCAAGGTGGGAGCTGGCCGGGCCTGGGGCTGGGCTGCAGGGGTGCTGGCAGCTGCAGGGCCCCAGTGTCTGCAATGCCTCCTCCCGCCTGCTGGCCGGCACTGCCCCCCACACTCAGAGGGCACCTGAGTCAGGTGGAAGCGGTGGGTGGGGCTGGAGGTGGAGCCAGGCCTGTGCTGGGCGGGGATGCCTGTGATGTCATCTCATCCTCCACCTCCCTTTCCTGTCCATCCCCTTCCTGGCTTTCCTCCTTTTCTGCAGCCCACATCTGGAGGCACCGCAGGGAGGAGGGGCAGGACCCTTGTCACAGGGGGACCTCTCACCCCAGCCAGCCCCCACCCTGCCGCCCCCTTTCCTAAAAGGCTGCATGGAGGCCATCAGCTCAGAGACCAGCGCTTCCAGGAGCAGGCTCCACCCAGAGGCGTGCCGACCCGGGGCAGGGCCCTGTGGCCCGTGTGCTTGCATGAAGCACCAGCCCCTCTGCAGGTCCCTCAGCTTGGGAAAGTCCTCTGTACTCACTCCTTAGGAAGTCCTTGGTTTTACAAACACCTGAGGAGGAATTTGGCAGAAATCGCCCCTCCCCCATTCATGGGGAGACACCAGAGCTCAGAGACAGGAAGCCAGTCTCATGGTCACGTGAACAAAACCCAGCAGGGCAGGCGCCAAGCCCCAGGGTCTCACTGTCTGTGACATCACTCAGTTTAACAGAAAAAATGCAAAGAAGGAACTCGAACGAAAACAGCTTGTCCTCTCGGGAGTCCGGGCCCATGCTCCCTAGGACGGCTCTCCAATGGGCACTGGACCTCCCCAGCTGTCCCCCTCAGGTGTGGGGTGCAGGGGAGGGATGCACATGACTGAGACAGCACATGGTGACCCCGGCATGCTTCTGTGTCACGCGTGTTCTAAACATGGGCTTGGCACAGTGCTTATGAACTAACACCCACTTGCATTTGATTCATGTCACAGACTCCCTGGCTCTGAGGGGAAGGCAGGGGGTCTGCAGACGGCGTGCATGAGACCTGAGAGGGGTCGGGACACCGGATTCCACAGCCTTCTTCACTAGCCGTCCACATTTGCCCACGCCTGTCTTCTGGGCTGTTCTGAGTCCCCAATGTCTGTGGGCCTCAGAGGGGCTCCTGGGGGTGTGCTGAGGCCCTGGGCTCGGGGGCCTGTCTTCCTGGGGCTCCGGACAAGCTGGACGCCAGGAGTCCTCTACCTGGCACAGCCCAGAGCAGCTGTGGGTGGAGGTGCTCACCGAGGCCTGAGGGCAGTTACGGTCCTCCTCACTCAGCTGGTTGTTACTGTTCAGGAAAGTCACCGTGTATTTCCTGAAAGTCTGAGTGCTTGGGAAGCGAAGGGAAGGTCTGGGTGTCCAGCCGTGGAGCTGACCCAGGCTCCGTCCCTGCAGCAGGACCCAGCTCAGGCCTGGCCCCTGGGGAAGCCTCCTCTTCCTGTCTCTGCTCAGACCTCCGCCTGCTTCCTCCTCTGCTGCCTGCCTCCCACTCGCCTTGCTGGCTGCGCTCTGCCTCTTGTCGCCCCCTCTGTCCCCGGTCCTCTCTGCTCCCTGCCCTCCGTCCTGCTCTCTCCCTTCTCGGCACCGTCCTTCCTCAGCCAGGGTCCCTCCTCTCCCAGCCTCCCCTCCCCCTCCTGTTGTCACTGTCCCTGGCTTCTTGGGGAACACATGACCAGAATTACACACGTTGCTGGAAGACTTGCCCCTCTGGGTGGTCTTTATAGGAAGAGAGGGGCAGGGGGCCTGAGGGAATCGGACCTGCAGAGCACCCTCCCGGGGAGTCTCGGGAATGAGAAATCAGAATTCTGACTTCAGAACCTTCCTTTCAGTCCCCAAATGAGAAAGCCTGCAGGACAGCTCACTCTGAAATCACTCTGGGAGCGGGACGTAGCCATGCCTCTTCCCTCCTCCCAGTGTCCCCAGCCCCATGCAGAAGGGCAGACACCCGGCCCCTGACTGCTTCCTCTGCACCTAGTGGCTGATTCAGTTAGTGATGACAGTGATGTCACTCAGGTTGCTGCTACCTCTGGACCTCATTGCTACAGTGGGGGCTCTCACTCCCGGACAAGCCCATCGTCCCCCTGGCCTGCTGGGACCCTCCTGGGGGGCAGCCGTGGAGCCCCGCTGGGGTCGGGGCTGCAGGGAAGGCTGTGACGTGATGGCCACTCCACGTGCAGCAGCACGGCATTCTGTCTATGGGCCATTGTATGACTCGGGAGTTTAGTCAAACCTTGTGGGTCCCAGCAGAGGGCGCGGGACTGTCCCTTTAACTGGTCTGACCCCCAGTTTCCTGGGCTGCAAAAGGGAGGTGGTGGTGTTCACTTCCCAGGACCACCGAGAGGGTCATGCGTGGTCAGTGTGGGGAGGTCCGTAACATGCGCACATTAGGGAAATCACTTGTTCCGTCTCTGACGCCCCAGGGGTGTCAGGCTGCGGGACTTTGTAGCAAGCTTTTGTAGGTTTCAGTTTTCATGAATGTGCGTCTGTACCCAGGAGTCCCGTTAGGTTTTGCTTGTGCCAAGTCCTTCCTTTCGTCCGTCCAGCTGTTGCAACGTCTGTCCTTGGCCCTCAGGGAGACCCGTGGCAGTCTGGCTGGAAGAGGTGACTTTTTGCGGAGGGGAAGGCAATGGGGGCGCAGGGGGAGTTGCCAGTTCTGTGGGGGCTTCCCTCTCAGAGAGGACCGGGCTCCTGGGACCTCTGGGGACAGTGAGATGCAGGCCCCACCCTCCTGCCGCTCACCATCTCTGCTCCTGTGCGTCTCCGCAGCTGCTGACTTGCTGCGGTGAGAGCCCCTCCCCTCACTGGTCTGGCCGCAAAGGTGGGGAGACTGAGGGCCTCACGGTCCTGGAGATGGGTTTGGAGTGAGGGCACAGCTAGGGCTGGTCCTGTACACACAGACCCCCAGTCGGGGTGGGTTCTCTCTACCTGCCTGCCCCTCGTGACGCAGCCCTGCTGAAAATGCCGTGACCGTCAGAACCAATCCAAGCGCCTCCGCCTCGCTCGGGGACTCACCACGGCCAGCACCCTCCTGGGAGTGGGGACACCGTTAGGAGGTGCAAGGAGGTTGTCTGTGGTGCTCGCTCATCATTTGGATGTCAATGCAGACACCGAGTGGCCCTTCCCAGCAGCAGTAGGGCTGCGGCAGATACGGGGTGGGGCTGGTCCTGACCTTGCGAGCCAACAGTCTGTTAGGACATCCTGGAACACCTTGCAGCTCAGGGGACAGAGGTTGGGGTGAGAGGAGCCCCCCAGGAAGGCCCTTTCACCTGTGGCCGGGGGCGTGGGGAGAGGTGGCTAGAGAGACACCCCCCCCACCCTCTTTGCACGCCCGGGGGTTCCCAGCAGAGAAGCCCCAGCAGTGAGGACAGAGGCTGGGTCACAGGAAGCCGGCCCGACAACACGGGGCCATGCTGCTCTGGGGATCGCGCCTTCATCCAAGCCCAGCGCAAAGCCACCCAGGGTGTCCCACGAGGGACGTGACCATCCCTCTGACTAAGGAGCCAGTGGCTTCTGTGTGGAGAATGGGTGGCAGGGCTGGGCTGGAGTTGGGCTCCATGGGGATGCTGGTCTCTGGCTCAGAGGGAAGGGGCAGGTCCTGTTACGACGGCAGGTGACAGCATCTTCCTGCCGGCTAAGGCCTCCAGCTGGCGTCTTTCCCAGAAAGGCAGTGAGTGTGTGTCGCTTGTGTACTGTGTGCAGAGCTGTAGGGTGTAGAGTGGGGCCTTTGACCTTGGAGAGCTCAGACAGGAATGTTAGATAGTGGCCAGGGTTCCAGTGAGTATTCCCAGGACCAGAGCTTCCCAAGACCACACAGGTCCCTGTCAGGTCCAGCGGCAGACAGTGCCAGCCATTGGGCCCCGCAAAGGCCAGCCTGGTGGGGCTGCTTCTTGCCTAGCCCACCTCCCCGCCCCCCGGGGTACCACTCACTGTCCACCCAGCCTCCCCTCCCGTCCTTGCCTGACCACGACACTAACTGCGCAGGATCCAGAGCCCTTCCTTCTGTGAGCCGTGCAGCCCGCCCCTCAGGCCCAGTGGGACACTGAGGACTTGACTGCTGGTCAAGTATCACAGGGAGCCTGTGTGGGGGAAAATAAACCAGGGCCAGCGAGCTCACCCCCCAGGGAAGTAGAGGAGAAAGGGTCTCACGCACCCAATATCTCGAGCAGATGGGGAAACTGAGGCCTGGAGAAAGAAATGACGCAGGGCCCAGAGTGCAGCCTCCCGGTGCGTGGGGGTGCTTCCGTCCCTTAGGCCCTGCTGCCACGTCTTGCACTTTCTCACAAATTCCTGAAGTTCAGGAATGAGGAGAGAACACTGTGTTCTCAGGGAACTGCGACCACTGCAGCACGCAGCGGGATGGCTCAGCTTGGCCTCCATCTTACTTCAGCCGAAGGATGTACTTGTCACTGTCGGGCTGGAAAGCGGTGGCTGCTTTCGTAGGCGCCAAGGTCCCTGTGAACGGCAGTGTGCTGGTGAGGGCCTCGGAAACCACGCCAGGGCCGGGCTGTGCGGTGAGCCCGGCCTCCCAGGACCCAGGGTCGGTTGGCACCAAAGCTTTTTAGTTTTCCTCAGAGCAGGATTTTGTTCCCACAGGGAGGTTGGCTTTTTCTTTCAATATTAGTGTCCTCCTCAGTCACCAGACTGATGACATTCCGATACTGCTGTGCGATTTACAAGTCGTACTGGGGCCAGCTGCGGGCCGGAGCGGGTCAAATCAACGATGGTGCATGTGTGGGGCTCCTCCAGAGAGCCTGCTGTGCACCCCACTGCGTGTAGCCTCCCAGGGGCCAGGGCCTGGGTGGGAGGGGGGCTGGTAAAGCCCCTCGGCCTTCCTGCAGAGGCTCCTTCATGTCCGCCATTGGCCTTGCTCCTTCTGACTGGCTGGTGTCACGCAGTGGCTTCAGCTGGGGCCATGTCTGAATTCCCAACTCTCCCAAACTTACTTCCAGGGGAATTGGAATGGATCAGAGTGGCCAGCATGTGACTCCTGGGTGTCTCCAGGAGAGAAGGGCTCTAGGACCCATCCCTGTGCACACGGGGCCAGGCTTCTCCTTGTGTCATGGCTATTGGGACAAGGTCCCTGTGCTTTCCTCCTTTCCCAGATGGTGGGATGTGTGGAGTTAACCCAGAACTCCCTGCATTAGCTCTTCTTCAGGACGCCTGGATCTGCCTAGATGCTCTGACCTGGTCCTGCCCTGTGTCCCTGGCTAGGGTGACAACTGGCCTGGTTTGTCCAGGACTGACAGGATTTCCAGGATGCGGCCTCTCACTGCTAAAACTAGGACAGCTCCAGGCAAACTGTGACTAGGGGTCACACTCGCCCTGGCTGCCCTCTCTCCTGACCTGCCAGCCCTGTTGGAGCCTGGGAGCCAGGTTTCCAGAATGAGCTGCAAGCGAGGAAGGTTGTGGGGAGAGGGAGACACTGCCTTTATCATTCTTTCCCAGTCGTGTTCCAACACATGCCTCCACCTTCTTCATTGTGGCGAAGCAGCCTTCCTGGGGTAGTACCACGCTCCCCCCTGACGTTGGCCCTGCTCTAGGAAAACAGCTTCTCTCCCATTTTAATTTGTCAACTCTAAGTGCATGGCCTCCAACTTATGGTTCACAACAGCACCTCACACCTCGGATGACTACAGCAGGTCACCTTCTTCCAGTCATTCGTAAAGGACATTCCATGGCTCAGGCAGAAGACTCTTGTTCCCTGTTTGCACATGAGCAAACATGTCTCTGCCTCTACAGCCGGGATGAACGCGTGTTCCTGGGATGCTGTTTCCATCCAAGTGGGGATGTCACTGCTGGGTCAGCTTAGGAAGCTTGGCGCTCAAGGCTTAGGAGGAAACAGGGAGTCACACTTGAGTTCCGGTCAAGATGGCTGAGTAGGTAAATGCTGTGCTCACTTCCTCCCAGGACCACCTCAACATTACAGCCACAGAACAACCATCACTGAGAACTGCCTGAAGTCCAGCTGAACAGAAGCCCTACAACTGAGCACATACAGAAGACGCCACCTAAGGAATAGTAGGAGGGGCAGAGGCAAAACAGGCTGGCCCTATACCCACATGTAGTGGTTAAAAATTGGGAGAGATATCTCAGCTGCAGAGGTCCCCCCCAAGAAGTGAGGGGTCCCAGCCCCTGCCCAGCCCAGGGTTTCAGTGTCAGGGAGAGAAGTCCCCATAACTTCTGGCTGTGGAAACCAGTGGAGACTGTGGCTGAGTGAGACAAGGGCAGATGGAGTGCAAGGCTCTCCTTTTAAAGGGACCACACACGCACTTACTCATTAATAGACTCACTGCTCCGAGTTCCAGTGCTGGGGCAGCAGCTTGAAGGCACCAGGGACATATGGGGAGGAACTGAGTTGTCTCGCCTCAGGGTGAGGGATGGAGGGGCAGCTTTCTCCCAGACAGAAGTGCTGGCAGATGCCATTGTTCCTTTGTTATGCCCTCCCCTTCCTGGTGTGCTGACCCAGGTGGCCCTATTTCTGAGTCTCCATCAACCTGGATAACACCATTCGCCCTGCCCTGGTGATTCCCTGAGACCCTTACCCACCCAACTGACAGGCTTTCTCAAGCCACTTCCAGTTGCTTTTTCATACAAACGGCCTGTCTTGGCTCATGCTGTGGACTTTCCTAAAAATCTCTCAAAGGTCTACAAATGGTCCCGGGCAGGGCACAAGCAGCAGCTGAGCTTGGCCTGCACCAGAGCCCTTCAAAAGAGGCCCCAGAACCAACATACCTGGTGGCCAGCTTTAGACCACACAAGCAACTGCCTCCACAAGTGACACATGCAAAGGGCAGACTGGGCAGGCACCAGAGCCCCACTAAAGTGAATCCTGCTCTGTAGGGTCAGCCCCTGCACCACAACTCCACTGTGTCATGGCCAGTCCTCACAACCAATCAGCCTGAGAGTCAATCCCTTCCAATGATGGCAAACAGCAACCAAGGCTCAACTACAACAGGAGGGCACACACAACCCACACAAGAAAGACACATCAGAAAGACTGCACCACTGGGCCCCACAGGACACCTGCTACATAAGCCCACTCTACAAAGACCAGAAGACATAGCAGATCTGCTTAATACATAGAAACAAACACAGGGAGGCAGCCAAAATGAGGAGACAAAAAAACATGTTCCAAATTAAAGAAAAGGACAAAGCTCCAGGAAAAGAACTAAACAAAATAGAGACAAGCAACCTACCAGACACAGAGTTCCAAACACTGGTTATAAGGATGCTCGGTGATCTCAGTGAGAACTTCAACAAAGAGATAGAAAACATAAAAATGGAGATAGAAACCATAAAAAAGAACCAGTCAGAAATAAAGACTACAGTAATTGAAATGAAGACTACAATAGAAGGGATCAACAGTAAATCAGATGAAGCAGAGGATCAAATCATCAGTTTAGAAGATACGGTTGCAGAAAACACCCAACCAGAACAGCAAAAAGTAAAAAGGATTCCCCCCCACAAAAAAATTGAGGACAGATTAAGGAGCCTCAGGGACAACATCAACCTTACCAACATTCACATCATAGGGGCACCAGAAGGAGAAGAGAGAGAGCAAGGAATTGAAAACCTATTTGAAGAAATAATGACAGAAACTTCCCTAACCTGGTGAAGGAAATAGACATTCAAGCCCAGGAAGCACAGAGAGTCCCAAACAAGATAAACCCAAAGAGACCCACATCAAGACACATCATAATTAAAATGCCAAAGTTTAAAGACAAAGAGAGAATCTTAAAAGCAGCAAGAGAAAAGCAGTTAGTTACCTAAAAAGGAGCTCCCATAAGGTTGTCAGCTGATTCCTCAACAAGCTTTGCACACCAGAAGGGACTGGCAGGAAATATTCAAAGTGTTGAAAAGAAAGGAGCTACAACCAAGATTACCCTACCCAGCAAAGCTATCATTTAGAATTGAAGGACAGATAAAGAGCTTCCCAGACAAGAAAAAGTTAAAGGAGTTCTTCACCACCAAGCCAGTATTACAAGGTATCTTAGAGGGACTTTTTGAAGAAGAAGGAGAAGGAGGAGAAGAAGAAGAAATCAAAATTATCAATAATAAATGGCAATAACTACATATCGAGCAACAGTTACTTTCAATGTAAATGGATTAAATGCTCCAATCAAAAAACACAGGAGGACTGAATAGATAAGAACACAAAACCCTTACATATGCTGCCTACAAGAGAGTCACTTCAGATTGAAAGACACACCCAGATGGAAAGAAAAGGGATGGAAAAAAGGTATTCCATGAAAATGGGGAAAAAAAAAGAAAGAAAAAAAAAAAGAGCTGGGGTAGCAATACTTATACCAGGCAAAATAGACTTTAAAACAAAGGCTGTAACAGGAGACAAAGAGCCAGTAATCCCACTTCTGGGTGTTTATCCAAAGAAACCTAAAACACTAATTCAAAAATATATATGCATCCATATGTTCACTGCAGCACTGTTTACAATGGCCAAGATGTGGAGGCAGCCTGGGTGTCCGTCGATGGATGGATGGATAAAGAGGAGGTGGGACATATATACAATGGAATATTACTTGGCCATAAAAAAGACTGGAATCTTGCCATCTGTAACAGCGTGGATGGACCTAGCGGGTATTATGCTGAGTGAAGTAAGTCAGAGAAAGACAACTACTGTATGATCTCAGTTATACATAGAATCTAGAGAACAAAGAAAACAGAAACAAGTTCATGGATACAGAGAACAAACTGATGGTTGCCAGCTGGCTAGGGGGTTGGGGGTAGGTTGAAAACGTGAAGGGATTAAGTACAAATTGGCAGTTACAAAATAGTCACTGGGATGTAAAGTACAGCACGAGGAATATGGTAAGTAACATGGTAATAACTATAGATGGTGCCATGTGGGGTCTAGATTTATTGGGGTGATCACTTCGTAAGGTTTATAAATGTCCAACCATTATGCTGTACACCTAAAACTAATATAACATTGAATAGCAACTGTAACTGAAAAAATATATTAAAAGGAAAAAAAAGACAGAGAGTTGAGCTGAAGAAAGAAATTTGGGGGAAAAGAAAAGAAAAGAAAAGAAAAGAAAAGAAAAGAAAAGAAAAGAAAAGAAATCACACTTGATGAACATAGCAGAGCCAGGGGAAATGTTATGTGTCTTCCAGGGAATCTTATAGGTTTGAGTCATTTCACTGTTTTTTTGGGTGTGAAATTCACCTAGGACAAATCTTTAGTTATGGGACTGAATTTCCCAAATAAAGTTTCTTTCTTTTCTAAAAGTCAGTGTTCATTTTTGTTTTTCACCCGCCATGCAATTGGCCCTGCCGTGTCCCAGCCACCTGACAGACGCGCCCACTGGCCTTTTGCAGCAAACAGGTGTCAAGGAGCAGACACCTACTTTGCCCCTTCGTCTCTGGGTTAAAATTGTTACCATAGGGCTAGCTGGTCATTGAGTCGGCTCCGAGTCGTGGCGACACTATGAATGAGTGACGTCCAGTGTCCTGTCCTCAGCAGCCCTGCCAACTCGGGTCTCAGTGTCAGGGAGCCTCCAGTAAGGAATCACCCAAGTCGCTGATTGCAAGAGAGTGAAAAAGAATCACTTTGTTCCATTAGCACTAGTGTTCTCCTGGCTTCGCATCTGTGGGTGTGCGTCTGTAGAACCCACAGCTGCTCAGCCATGCCCTCCACCTGATGGGAAAGTGCGCACTGGGTTTACATCCCAGCCTCACTGCTTCCGGAGATGGGATCCCTGTTGGAGCCTGCGAAGCTGATGGGGAGCAAATATTGACAAAGTGGTGTAAAGAGCAAACACTCTGACATTTGTAAGGCCCGCCTGAAGGTCCTGTGTATATTTATACAGCACGATGAGTGCCGCATACCAATTGTCCTGAACCCGCTCGGACATAATTCTGCATGGATAGCGTGCATGCCACTGGCTGAGGACAGCTGAGTGGACAACAGGGGACGGGACCCAGGCCAGGGGGTGGTGGGTTGTGGTCTTCCCTCCCACCTGGAATGAACAGCATACTTCTCCTGGTAGAACATGCATGCTGAGCTTTTATGAGACATGCTTTTCCAGAAGGAAGAAAGAAAAAAAAAAATCTTGTTTTTAATTTATTGCAATTGGTGTACTTTCTTTTTACTTTGTAAAAATTTTATTGATGTTTTTGTCCTTTATATTTATTAAAGATTGAGCCTCAAAAATGTAATGAGTAAAAAACGCTTCTTAATTTAAATTGTGAATCTGTCTGTTAAGAAACACATTAGGATAGGAGAAGCATAAGACGTATTAATTGACAGACAGGAACTGCTGTCTCTGAGGTTGATACAAGTAATTTATTACTTTAGAAATGAATGCCACCTCCAGAATGTGCTTCATTAATTTCAAATTTAGTTTTAATTTCAAGCTGTTGCCCCTTGAGAAGAATAAGGTGGCAAATTATGTTTGAAGAGCAGTTTTTTTTTTTTTTTCTCCAAAGAAACACCACGTTGTAACTATTTAATTTTACAAATAAATGTGCCCATCCACTATTGCTGTGTTTTCCTGAGCGCTGAGAAAATGTTCCAGGTAAGATCAACAGTGACTAATGTTTTTTTTCTTTCTCTTCTTTCCCTGTTTCTTGTCTTTCTGTCTGGCCTGCCCACCCGCCGCACCTTCCCACCCGGTGTCACGCAGCCTATGTTTGCGATGAGCTAAAGGCTGCCGCCCTGGTGGGCGAAGACGCCGAGCCCGAGGAGAGTACGGCCGACGGGGAGCCCGCGGCCAAGTACGCCTGCCCCGAGCAGGAGCCGGGCAGGGCCTGCCCCAGCTACCAGAACTCACCGGCCGCCGAGTTTTCTGGCCACGACATGGACAGCGAGTCGCACATCAGCGAGACCAGTGACCGCATGGCTGACTTTGAAAGTGGCTCCGTCAAGAACGAGGAGGAGAGCAAGGACGCCGCGGCGCCGCCGGAGGACACGGGCCTGTCCGACAGCCTGGAGCAGATGAAGGCCGTGTACAACAACTTTCTGTCCAAGTCCTACTGGTCCAGCCTCAGCCTCCATCTGCACCCGCCCCCCGCCGACAAGAACGGCGGCGGCGGCGGCAGCAGCAGCAGCAGCAGCAGCAGCAGCTGTGGCAGTGGCAGCTTCGACTGGCACCAGAGCGCCATGGCCAAGACGCTGCAGCAGGTGTCGCAGGGCCGCGTGCTGCCCGAGCCCAGCCTCTTCAGCACCGTGCAGCTGTACAGGCAGAGCAGCAAGCTCTACGGCTCCATCTTCACGGGCGCCAGCAAGTTCCGCTGCAAGGACTGCAGCGCCGCCTACGACACGCTGGTGCAGCTGACGGTGCACATGAACGAGACAGGCCACTACCGCGACGACAACCAGGAGGCTGATGCCGACAACCCGCGCCGCTGGTCCAAGCCGCGCAAGCGCTCGCTGCTGGAGATGGAGGGCAAGGAGGACGCCCAGAAGGTGCTCAAGTGCATGTACTGTGGCCACTCGTTCGAGTCCCTGCAGGACCTGAGCGTGCACATGATCAAGACCAAACACTACCAGAAAGTGCCTCTGAAGGAGCCCGTCACGCCCGTCGCTGCCAAGATCCTCCCGGCCGCGCGCAGGAAAGCGCCCCTGGAGCTGGAGCCACCCAGCTCCCCAGACTCCGCGGGCGGCACCCCCAAGGCGGTGCTGTCGGACACGGGCGACCTGCTGCCCAAGGCCGCCAGCCCCTACATCACGCCCAACAACCGCTACGGCCACCAGAACGGCGCCAGCTACGCGTGGCACTTCGAGGCCCGCAAGTCTCAGATCCTCAAGTGCATGGAGTGCGGCAGCTCCCACGACTCGCTGCAGGAGCTCACGGCCCACATGATGGTCACCGGCCACTTCATCAAGGTCACGAACTCGGCCATGAAGAAGGGGAAGCCCATCATGGAGGCGCCCGTCACGCCCACTGTCACGACCCTGCTGGACGACAAGGTGCAGTCCGTGCCACTGGCCGCCACCACCTTCACGTCCCCCTCCCACACTCCAGCCAGCGTGTCCCCAAAGCTTCACGTGGAGGTCAAGAAGGAAGTGGACAAGGAGAAGGCCACCTCTGACGAGACAGCCAAGGACAAGGCCTGCGAGGAGGAGGAGAAGTACGACGTCCCCTCCAAGTACCACTACCTGACGGAAAGCGACTTGGAAGAGAGTCCCAAGGGGGGCCTGGACATCCTCAAGTCCCTGGAGAACACCGTGACATCTGCCATCAACAAGGCTCAGAACGGCACCCCCAGCTGGGGGGGCTACCCCAGCATCCACGCCGCCTACCAGCTCCCCAACATGATGAAGCTGTCCCTGGGCTCATCAGCGAAAAGCGCACCCCTGAAACCCGTGTTCAGCAGCAGCGACATCCTGTCTCCCCCCAAAAGCCAGAGCCTGGTGTCTCCACCCAGTAGCCAGACGTCACCCATGCCCAAGACAAACTTCCACGCCATGGAGGAGCTGGTGAAAAAAGTCACCGAGAAAGTGGCCAGAGTGGAGGAGAAAATGAAGGAGCCAGAGGGCACGCTTTCTCCGCCCAAGCGGGCCACCCCGTCCCCCTGCAGCAGCGACGTCAGTGAGCCCAGCAAGAGGGAGCCGCCCAGCGACAGGGGCTGCCACAGCCAGGAGCACAGCCCCAGCCCCCAGCGGGAGGGCGGCAGGGAGGGCAGCCCCCCGGCAGAGCCCATGGCCAACGGCCAGGAGCTGGCGCAGCCCGCGCCCAGCGGCTTGAGCAGCAGCACGGCCATCATCACCGAGCACCCGCCAGAGCAGCCTTTCGTGAACCCGCTGAGCGCCCTGCAGTCGGTCATGAACATCCACCTGGGCAAGGCCGCCAAGCCCGCCCTGCCCGTCCTGGACCCCATGAGCATGCTCTTCAAGATGAGCAACAGCCTGGCCGAGAAGGCGGCCGTGGCCACGCCGCCGCCCCCGCCGTCCAAGAAGGCCGAGCCGCTGGACCGCTACTTCTACCACGTCAGCAACGACCAGCCCATAGACCTGACGAAAGGGAAGAGTGACAAGGGCTGCTCCGTGGGCTCGGTGCTTCTGTCTCCCACGTCCACGTCCGCGGCGGCCTCCTCCTCCCCCGTGGCCACAGCGAAAGCGTCCGCCGTGGTGTCGTTCGTGTCCAGCTCGCCGCTGCGCGAGAACGCCTTGTCAGACATTTCCGACATGCTCAAGAACTTGACGGAGACCCACGCGTCCAAGTCCTCCACGCCGTCCAGCGCCTCCGAGAAGTCGGACGTGGACGGGGCCACGCTGGAGGAGGCCGAGGAGGCGACGCCCGCCCAGAAGCGGAAGGGCCGCCAGTCCAACTGGAACCCCCAGCACCTGCTCATCCTGCAGGCGCAGTTTGCAGCCAGCCTCCGGCAGACGCCCGAGGGCAAGTACGTCATGTCGGACCTGAGCCCGCAGGAGCGCATGCACGTCTCCAGGTTCACGGGGCTGTCCATGACCACCATCAGCCACTGGCTGGCCAACGTCAAGTACCAGCTGCGGAGGACAGGGGGGACCAAGTTCCTCAAGAACTTGGACACGGGCCACCCCGTGTTCTTTTGTAATGACTGTGCGTCCCAAATCAGGACTCCTTCCACCTACATCAGTCACCTGGAGTCTCACCTGGGCTTCCGGCTCCGGGACTTATCCAAACTGTCCACCGAGCAGCTTAACAATCAGATAGCACAAACGAAGTCGCCACCAGAGAAGCTGATGACGTCCTCCCCTGAGGAGGACCTGGGCACCTCCTACCAGTGCAAACTCTGCAATCGGACCTTTGCGAGCAAGCATGCTGTGAAACTTCACCTTAGCAAAACCCACGGCAAGTCCCCGGAAGACCACCTCCTGTACGTCTGTGAGCTCGAGAAGCAGTAGCGCTGGCTTTCGATGACAGCGGCCGTCTCGGCTTTGAGGGAACCTGCCTCGTCCTTGGCGCTCGCTCCTACTGTCACTGCACACAGCCGCTCTGCCCGGCCGCACTGTTTTGTGTCACTGTACAGTGTTTAGTGGAGGTGCAGACAGCCGTGGTTACTGGTGAAACATGAAGGCTGAAACACAGTGGACGTGCTCGGGACTCTGTGTACATGGGATTTAGTTGTGAGCCCCCGGGCTCCAAGCTGCATGCATTACCGGACAGTTTACGCGTTTGTAACGAAACCGGGCACACTCGATCCACGCGACGTGAGTGCTGGCGTTTCTCACCCTTTCATCTTTAGCCCTCTGAGTACTTTGAAGCACTTTTGCATTAATTTGGTTAAAAAATAAAATAAAATGATGACAATGTATGAAGCTCTGTTTTTTAAGCTCCGTACCAGCTTCGTTATAATTAATAATATGAACCTCCATTTATGCAGGTCTGCAGGGGTATAACACGCCTTGAAATTTAAAAGAATATTATTTTCACATTGAAACATAGATGTATATATTGTATAGATTTCAGACTCTCTTATGAAAAATGTGATTGTGGTTAAATGACCTTTTTTCCTGCATTTATAGCAACGGTGTTTTACGTACCTGCTATGCTCTGGGCATAAGCTGTGCCTATGTATAGTGTATATTTCTTTTCCTTTTTTTTTTAAGGTCTATGGGTTTTGTTTTTTACATGCAAACATTGTAAATTATACAGAAGATACCACAGATAGCATTTATAAAGTATACAGAAACATTGTCTGAAAGCAAAGTGTGACTGTTTGTTTACAGTGCATCTATATTGACAGAGGTCTGTGTTTAAATTATATGTATTTATTACCACCGTATTCTCATGTGTTTTGAGCAGTCTGAATAAACCAGGCCAGGAAGTACATCCGCGGCAGGCAGCCCCGTAACTATTTTGCACATGATTTTTAAAGGTATTTATTAGAAATCAAAGGATGCTCAAAATAAACTCAGTGCTCAAAGGGTTAAGTCTATTTGAAAAGGAAAAGAAAAAAAGAACAAAAACACAGGAACTTGTACTGTATTTCCTAAACATTGATAAAGCCTTTAAAATGTTTGTACTGTAATACTTTGCTTGAAAGTCACACGGTGGCGTCCTGTGATGCCACCTCTCGCACTGGCTCGCCGGCCCTCGGGGTGGCTGGGTCCTCCTGTGCGATGCCTTTTGGTTTCAGTCGGTAACTTTCCGTTTTGTTCTTCCTAATGATTCTCCCAAGACCCCGCACTGCAGCTTTATCTTTAGGCTTATGTGAGGTAACCCGTGGTTACCGGCTCTCCGAGGGGGTCCTGTTTGTCTCCATTCTTGGCAGTTAATTTGCAGAAGTAACTGACAGCTGACACCATACGAGAACCTATGTATAGAATATCGGCATGTAAAGAGCACAGACATTGTAACACTCTGTGCCCCGTTTTGTTGTTGACAATGAACCGCCATTATGTGACTCTTCATATAACCCTTTTTTCTACGGCAGCATTAAAATTGTCTTTTTGCTATAATTTTGTGTTGCATTCACAATTATGTCTGAAATGTGCTCCGACTAACGAGCACATTAAAATTAAATTGTATGCGACCCGTTTATGATGGAGTTGGTTGCTGTGTCTGCCAGGTGCTGGCAGGCAGGAGCTGCGTGAAGTGGGGCCGTTTCCGTGCACTTTGGTGTTTGGAGAGCAGGTGGCAGTCCTCGGGCAACGTGGGCAAAATGTCCCCAGGAATGAACCTTTCACAGAAAGGAGGACACTTTCACGAGGTTAGGTTCTCTCTGGGACAGCCCAGTCACACACACCTGGGGACTCGCGTGGGGCCGCAGCTGGGCCTCCGTCCGGCTGTGAGAAGCCGAGGTCTTTGCAGGGTGGTTCCCTGCTGTTGAATGAGATGTCCAGGCAGCTGGGCAGCAGGCCCAAGTGGCTGCAGATAAGCAGGTGCGGGGTGAGCTGTCCCCAGGGGCAGCGGGGACAGCGCGTATATGAGCACCGTAAGCGTTTACTAGCCCTCGCACCTCATGCCAACAGGATGCATGACGCCATGTGAACTTGTAAAATACCTCTATTGCTGTGTGCAAACCAGTCTGGCACGTGTGGAATCGTAGCTCCTACCCTAGAATTATACAAATGAGACATGTCTCACATCCGTGTCATACATAAAACGCCTCGACTTAACAAAGTACTCTTCTATTAAAAATTTAAATTCAGCCCTTTCAGAGATGTTTGGCAACGTGCCTCCATTTCTCCACTCACCCCCACCCCTTTTTGTCAAGATGAGTCCTAAGTCTGTCTGCCCCGCCTCCTTCGGGAAACCATCTCCCTCCGGCGTTTGGAGAGAAGGCACTCCACTCAGAGCGGCGTTTGGCAGACGTGTGCCGAGCTGGCTGTGCTCTCTCCTCGTGGTGGTGCAGGCGCAGGACGGGCTGTGCCTGCCCTCTGGGTCCTGGGCCTGTCCCTGTCTCCTTGGCCGTGGCCCTCGTCCCCTCCGAGCAGTTCTCTGCCCTGTGAGCCTTTACCTGTGAGGAGCTCTGGGACACAGCGTGTTTCCCGGGGGACCTGGCTCAGGGGACAGAGACACCCTCCCTCTCATTTCTTCCGCACCTCACATCCTGGAGCCCAGATTTCTGCTCTTGAATTTTTCACAGGTTAAATATAGCATTGGTTTATTAGAATCCAAAGTCCTGCGTCTAACAGATTAAACTGACAACACTTCCATCACCGCCCGGGCCGTGGGGCTGGAAGGGAGATGGGATTCATGCGAGCGATGGTGGAACCCCTCTTCACAGTTTGGGAGAAGGGCCTGACCCCGCCCATCTCCTCACCACCCCACCCCCGCAGTGACTTCAGGACTTCTCTACTCAGGTGTAGAAGTGGACATTTATGGTCGAGGCAGGTAGCGGGTGGCGTCGCTCACTTGGCACCTGGGGCTCACACCCAGGATAGGAGAAGACTGTCGCTTCAAGGGGCCTCGAGATGAATTTTACCTCGAGAGGAAATGACGTCTGGGCCGTGGAGGGCCCTGGTTGTGAACAGAAACAGAATTCAGCACAGTGACCATCCCCCAAACCAGGCATCATGGGTAGCGGTGCGGGCTCAGCCCTCACCCCACTTGGAAACGTAGGGCCATTTACTCCCCAGGTCACACAGGCGTCTCCTGGCTGGAGAGTGGGCCACGGCCTGGACCAGCCTTCCAGGCACAGCCCAGCCGGTCACACAGGCAGCAGGCCGTTGTGCTCCGGCCTCAGGTAGCTGTGGTCGCCCTCCTACCGATGCCGCTGACAGACAATGTGAGAGCAGGAAGAGATGGGGCCTCCAGGCCAGGTCTTTAACTGGGTCCAGGGAGGGGATTTTAATCAGAGGTGTGCAGGTGCCCCCGACCTCACCCCCCAGCCCGGGCTGGTTGCAGTCCTACTGTATATCTTCCAGCCATCACATTTACACAGTATCTTAAAATAACATTTGTGATAAATGTGCAATTTAACTAATTTATGGTGCTATGATGTGCTCAGGGCTACATGCAAGATGAAAATCTTAAATGGAGCTTGAACAGCTCACTTCACAACAAGAAATCAATATGCCACATCTCAGCTATTCGCTGCCGTCAACATTTAGCAAAAAATATCAGCGATGTATCTTTAAGTTTTAGGCAACAAGAATTCTATAATTAACCAGAATCTTACATAGTTAGAAGGCTTGGTTGTGGGGAGGACCCAGACCTCTCCGGCACCTCCGTTCTGTTTTTATTCTGCAAAAGGGAAAGGGCGTTGATGAGTCCTAAGTGGTGTGGGCTCAGGCTGGGCTCAGGCGCGGGGGCGGCCGTGGTCTCTGCAAATGGAGGAGGCTGCACCCTCGACTTCCCGCCACTGCAGCTGGGGGACGTCACTGCCCACCTCAGGCCTGCTCTGTGGCTCCATCTGAGAGCAGGGCCCCTGGGCAGAAGCAGCCCGGGGGTGGCAGGACGGGGGGGAGAAGCTGCAGAACAAGTCCTCTGTGCAAACCATGCTCTCTAGAACTTTCCGAGTCATCGAGTAGAAAAAAATCAAATGATATTATTTTTTTGAATTCATTGGCACAGCTCTTTTGAAACTGGAGGATTGCAGTCGCATTGTATTGTGTTGACTATTGGCACAAAAATAACACACTCTGTATTGTAGGAAGCAATCACAGAGATGAAAACACACAAAGCCCAACACCACTCTTTAATAATAAATACTTTAACTTTAAAATAATAGCTATTATCCTATTAGCTAATGGAGAAATTACCATTTTTACTCTGCCAGAGTTATTCTTTTGGTAATAGAAAAACTAACCTTTTTTCTCCCTCAGGATTTATTTGGAAGCACATGTGATCTTTGTCAAAAGGAACCTGAACGGAGCTCCCCAGGAGCCCCAGGAGCTCCGTGCCAGCCCACACCTCCGTGGAAGCTGACCTGGGGAGACAGGCTGGCACGTGCTTGGGCCCCATGCAGCTGTCGGACCCTGGGCCTTTGCAACGGTCACTGCCGCTGCTTTGGGGACAGTCCCACTCCTTTGGGAAAGGCTTGTATTCTGTCTCTGAGCCTAAAGCTTCTGGGAAGAAAAGCCCCTCTCTGAGAAAGCTGCCCGACTGGTGGGGGTGGCGGCTTGTCACAGCCGAGGGCTGAACACCAGGTTGCTGTACAGGGAGGTGCCGCTCCTCCCCGTCCTCTGCTGGGTCCCCCGAGCCAGAGACAGGGCAGAGCTGCTGGCCTCATGGCACCATTTCCTGCTCCCAATGGTTTGCCAGGAGGCCATGCCCTGGAGGGTCCCCAGGGCCCCGAGGCCCCTGGAATCAGGACCACACTCCCTGCTCGGCCGATGCAATGGGTAGTGTCCTGATGGTCTGTGAAGTCCGGACAGCCCCAGACAGCGAGCTGGTCACTCAGGGCACGGCCTGTCGGAGGGACTTCAGTTAGCAGCTTGTTGAGGCTCAGCATTTTGGGGTCAGCACCCCCACCCCGGTCCAAGGAGCCAGGTGTCTCCAAGTGAAATTCTAATGATGGACGGTCAGAGGAGCTGCCGTCCCACCACCTCCGTATGGTGCCATGTGCTAATGTCTTCTTAATCAATCCCTTGACGACATGATGGCAGCCAAGGTGACTTCTTCCCAGAGAGCCACACCCACCGCTCGCGCCTCAGGAACCAGACTGCGCTGTGTGGATTGTGTCACCTGGCGTCCCCAGGACAGCCACCAGCCACGTGTGACTACTTCGGTCTAAATGAAATAAAATGAGGTTTTGTCCTCACTCGTACCAGCCACAGTTCGAGTGCTCAGTGTCCACACGTGGCTGGTGACCGCTCTTTGGGCTACACAGCAGGATGTTCCTGTCGGCACAGAAAGTCCGAGGCACGGCCCCGTCTGTGTCATTGTTTGCGAGCTTCTTTGTGAGGCAGAGCTTATGCTTTAATGGTGAGGTGTGTTCCAAGGCTGTTTCAGAGAATCCTTGTTTTGCCGATATGGGCACCGGCAGCATTCTCACGTGCTGGTATCTCTGATCAAAGCCAAGGACACATGTAATTAACCTTGAGCATAAAATGATAAATGTGAGAAGCTGCTGACCGTTCCCCCCATGGTGGAATCAGCTGGGCTGCAAACCCCAAGCCCAGAGCCCTGAGAGGAGTGGCGTGGCCTCCCTCTGCCCTCAGCCGTGAACCAGAAGCCCCCCGCCCCCCTGCTTTTTGCCCAGTGGATTTCAACTCTTCCCTGGGCCTGGGACACTCGGACGTGGCTTGTGGCTGGCGTGGCTTCTCCCCCCAGGTGTGGGGCCTGAGGGTCCCGTGGCCACACGGCCTGAAGTGGTGGGGGGTAGAGGATGGGGTGGGCAGCCTGCTCTCTCTTTAAAAACTAAAATGTATAAACAAGACTTTGGAGACCACATTTTAAATTTGGAGGGTTAAGTTTTGAAAGTTACTTCATTTCAACATTTCTCTTCCATGATTTTCCCCCAGCAGGCTCCCAGGGACACATTTATAACCATCATAACTGTGAATTAGAGATCTCCCGGGCCAAGGGAAAGGAAATTACGAGACACTGAAATCTGTTTTAATTGGAGCATTTCTAATGGGTCTCCGGCTCAGGGCCGTACCTGTGTCCGGGAACCGGGGCTGGTCAACTTGGGCCGAGACAGCGGAGGAGCTGGGAGGGAACAGCAGGTGTGTCAGGAAGGACTCGTTTTCTGAGCTAAGAAAGGAGGTGCCATGGCTGTGGTTCCGCCTCAGCGCTCACGAAACCCAGTTGGCGAGAGCTGAGGGACCCGGCTCCCGCAGCCTCATCAGGGCTTGTCATCGCTCTAATGAATATCATTTAAATTGCTTTGTCTATTGGTGGAGTTTGGATGTCGATTTAATTTGTGCACGTGTTTGAGCCTTTCTGCTTGGCTACGCTAACCGAGAAGCAGCCGTCTAATGAAAACTGAGTTGGTGACAGTGTGACGTGCTCCAACCCAGTCAAATGGGTTTGAAGGGCTGCGGTGACAGGCCTCAGACAGGAGAGCTGGCTGGGAAAGAGAAAGGGGCTTTTCTGCAGCTACGGACCTGCCAGGCACGTCCTGTGGAATTGGGTTCCCGGGAAGTCCCCGCCCTGGTTAATGCCACACTGATGGCATTGCTGGGATTGGCTGCAGCGAGGGTGACACTCAGAGCCCACCTCTCAAGCGAGGGATGGGGCCCGAGGCCCCAGCTAAGATAACAAGGTGGGGGTCCTCATGTTTTGCAGAAGCCATGGCCTTCTCCCTCGCTGTTTTTGCCCCAAGGCGTCACCCCAGCCTTCCCATGTGGCCAAAGTGCAGCTCTCAGGACAGTCACTCATTCATGTACTTTACTGTGTCTCCCAGCCAGGCAGGCGGGGTTCCTGTGGGGCCCCCGTAGCCGAGGTCCAGGGAGGAGCCCACTGCTGCTCTCAGGAGGGTCAGCCAGGCTTCTGCTCCCAGAAGCATCTGCAATACAGCTGAGCAGAAAGCCCGTCATTGCTGACCACACACCCAGCCCCTACCTCCAAAAGGGCCATCGTTCTGGAAGGAGTTTAACAGCTGGCCCTTGTGTTTGAGTCAGGCTGGGTCTCATGTGCTTCCCGACACCCACCCCTTCCTGGGGGCAGTGAACTCGAGGGGCGCTGGGCCTGAGGGGGGGCAGGGTGTGGAGAGCGAGTCCATGACGCTGCCACTGGCTGCTCCCCAGGGCTGACCACAGACAGACCCGCCACCTGCAACAGTGCCTCCAGCTTCTCAGATGTCTCCCACGGTCACGTGGCAACAAGGCCGCACACAGCCTGAGAAAATGATCCACAGCAGCAAGTGCTGGAGGCCCGGCTCCCTGCTCTGCATCCAGGCACCCACCCCAGCATGTGGCCGTTCTTGGGGGGGGGTTTCTCGAGGCCGGAAAAGAGATGGACCCCTTGTCCCAACTGGGCTGAAGGCCAGAGATGTGAGGCGTCTGCCAATAAGCCAGTCCCTCTCTTTCTGTCATCAGGACACGAGGGGGAATGAAGGAGTGGGCAGCGGGGTGGGGGGTGAATGCTGGGATGGAGATGGTGCCATGCGCACGGGCCCCCGATGGCAGGGGATGAGGACCTGGACACCCAGACACTCGTCACTGCAGCGTCTGTGGGGGCTCTGGCACCCCAGCCCATCTGACAGCAGGGGTGACGTCCCTAGATGTGGGGACCATGGATCTGTCTTGAGAGAGTTCTGAGGAGTTCTGTGTGGCCGGCCGGGCGTATGCGGGGGCACTGGCAGGGCTCCTCGGACCCTGCACAAACCCCAGGAGGGGTGGCCCCCAGCCTGTCTCGTGTCACCTCAGAAGGTCTGATGATGTGTCGCCATGTGAAGGGTCCTCACATGGGACTCTTGGTGTCAGCACTCAGAACCAGGAACCCCGCCCACACCTGTGCTGGCCTTTCATGTGTGTGGAGTCGGGCCGCAGAAAGGAGACAAAACAATGGTGACAAATAAATGGCAACATCCTATTAGGAATGAGACTGGGCAGAAAAGAAAGCAAAACCACAAGTGTGAGGCCAGGGCCAACCTTCAGGCCGTGGGCCTGGGCCAGACCTTGAGGGAAGGCCAGGAGGGGCCTGGGGGACAAGGCTCCCCTCATGTCACACCCCAGGAGGGTGCGCTTGGAGATGGCCAGCCCTACGGCGAGGCTGTCGCATCCTGAGATGTACATCCTGAGTCCATGGACATGAACCATTGCTGTGACAGGGAGGCACAGCTGTCTTTCACTCCTTGCCCGTGTTTCTCACCTGGCGTCTTTCTTAGACTCTACCACAGCTTCGTGACCATTTAGGGGTGTCCCCGCACAACACATACAGACGCCTCAGGAAGAAGTGCCTGGGGCACGTCGATACGTTTGCTCAGTCACAGGGACATTGGGCTCCCTGAAGTACACTCACAGGCCGTGGAGGGTCCCCAGGCAGCACAGATGGCCCCCCGCTGCCTTCTGCAACTTATAACACATAGGGTGGCCATCCCTTTCCAGGCTCCGGGGTTCAGGGGTGGTCGTTAAGATGCTGTCAGCACGTATTGGCTCAGGATCTTAAGCAAAGAAAGGAAATTTGGGTCATATAGCTGAAATCCAGACATGGTGGCTTCAGGAAGTACTGGACATGGGTGCTTAAGTGATGTCCCCAGGAGCCCTTCCTCTCTCTGCCTCTCGTCCCCCTCCCCTCATGCTCAGGCTGATTTCCCCTCAAGGGATGCCCTCCTCAGAGGTCCCGCTCGGCAACCTTGAGGGGAACGGAGCTTCCTGTCACAATCCTGGGAGCCAGGGCCCTGGGTGGCCAGGACCGGGTCATTCCTGGCCCCGCAGCTGTGATTCCCACCAGCAGGGCCTCAGGGGCTCTCCTCAGCCTGCTTCCCGGCTCCAAGCGCAGGCCCTTCCTGCCCGCTGTCAGGGACAAGCACGTGTGCTGTGTATGGACTGGGAGCTGTTCCTCTGAGCATCTGGAATCATGTGTGGCCTCAGCTCTGCCAGTGGGGTGATGAGCTCTGGCCCGGGTTCCTCAGGGTGGCTGCCCCCACCAAGGATCTTGGTGCAAGGGGCAGTGGGGACAAACCTGGGGAGACACGAGGCCATGGGATTGCCGCAGGCCGCTCGGCGCAGGCTCGCTGATGGGGGCGGCATCCCCCCCATGGGTCACAGTGTCCTGGGTTCACACAGCCGACCTCGGAGACCTCCTGACTGCTCTGGTTTTAGGGCACAGCTGGAGGCCCAGGACCCTGCCCGAAAGCTGCAGGTCCTTTTTGTTGTCACTTCCTGGGTCCTGATGCAGCTGCAGAGCAGAATTCACTAGAAAGAGAACTTCCTCCCTTGGCCTCTGGCACCTGACCTGCACATGACGTCTTACCTGCATAGGTTGCAAAGCATGGCCTGTGCACTGAGTGTGACCTGCACAATGTTTGGTTTGGGCCACACGTACGAACAAAACCACTTTAATTCCTCGCCAAAACTTGTGATTCCTGCCGATTTCTGGCATCTCCAGGTGCCGCATTCCTAGGTGACAGCAGGTGGCTGCCTGTTTCTGGTGGGGCATCAGCTCCCAGGTGGCCCTGCCTACTGAAGGTGAGGGTCCTCCAGAAACAGATGCTGAGCTGAGGAACCCAAGGCAGGTACTTCCTTTGACAGGTGGTCCCAGGAAGCACAGGTAGCAAACAGCAGGTTGCCACTGGGGCCCCACAGGGGTCGTGCAGGGAAGTCTGCCTGTGCCCCCCTCCGAGGGGCAGGCAGACAGGAAGCACAGGCCTGGCTATCCCCGGCCGGCGCTGCCCATGAGGTCATGGGCAGCAGGACGCCTTCGGCAGGTTCAGTGACAGTGAAGATGGAAGGACATGACCGGGTATGGGCAGCCCCTGGCCCCGCACCCCCCCCCCCCCCGTGTCCCCTTAGCCCCGTGTGCCATGACATTTATTCACAGTGGGCTCTTTGGCTCAATGGACAGTTCCCAGCGAGGGCAGTGACCTGGCTGAGGTGACACCATGTGAGCTGCAGGGCTGACACGAGGGCCCAGACCTGCCACCTGCAGTGCTTGTAGCACCCTGTGCTGAGGCGGATGCCGGGGGCACGGGAGGCCCGCGTGCTGCGCCGTCATTTTATTTTGTTTGGGCATCTGTTTATTTATGTGTTTATTACCCACCTGGTTCCAGAGGTAACTTCAGGCTTTTGTCAGCTCATTAGTTGCCTCGTTGCCAGCTAGAAACAGTGACATTGGCTGAAATGGGTGGGAGGTGCCATGCGGGGGTGGGCACGGGAACGCTGACACACTGGGGCCTGGCATTTGCTTGTAGAGCCCCACGTCCCCACCGCTCTTGCTCTTGGCCTCGCACAAAACGACGTCACACAGGAAATGGCTGCACACAGGAAGTCCCCCCCCAGGAAGTGCCTGAGCAGCAGCACGGACCCTGCAGCCAGGGGAGTGCTCGCGGCAGCAGCCGCCTTCCTGCCTCTCCCGGCTCCTCACGCTCGCTGCTGGGGTGGCTGTGGGCAGTTGGGGGTTGAGGGCCCGGCTCTGAGTACCGATGGGGGCACTGCCCCTCAGCACCATGCAGCTGTGCCAGCCTCCCACGCCTTTCAGCTCTCTCCGTGTCCCCTCCCCTCCCCGCCCGCCCCGCCGTTCCTGTGTGTGGGCACACATGTGTCCTTCCCCCATGAAAATGCCCTGGCACACAGTGAGTGTCAGAATCCACATGGATTACAATGGAACCAAGGTGGGCACAGCTGCCATGGGAATTTGGAGGTGTTTCCAGCCCCCCCAAGAGAGCTAATGGGGTCCTGGCAGGGAGCAGGGGCTGCTCGTCAGGTCCTGGGAGGGGACGGCCTGGCATCACCCTCCACCGTGCTGTGGTCCTGCCTGTTTCTGTGCGCCTGGCACACCCATGCCAACACTGCCACCCATGAATCCTGAGGCACGGGCCAAGCGGGTACAGGAAGTTAATTTCATTTGCGTCTTCTCTCCTGCGGCAGCTGGCAGCTGGCTCTCCCAACACCCACATGTCCACAGTCCCACTGCTCCGTCCATCAGCTCTTGTCCAAGTTAACTATTCATTTTATGTACTTTAATTTGGGCAGAACATTTATTTGGCTTAAATTTCCTTTTCGGGGGTTGGAATGCGCCTTCCACACACAAGCAGAGATGATGTGCTCAAGTCTCGTCAGAAGGAGTTTAGTTTACAAAGATAGTAACTGAGCTATTAAAACCAACAACCCTTTTAAAGCAAACAGACCATTAAAATATAGGAACCATTTATGGCATAAATAAAATGGAGGCTATAGATTATTTAAAGATAAGATTTTCAAGAAACAGGGATAAAGAACATTTAAATAATTTCTCTACGGTATTTTTTTTACAAAGTGAACTTCAAAATGCAAATTCAAACGAAAGAGAAGCACAGAAAGACATGGAAAAGCCGTCTCCCTGCTGAAGACACAGGCAAAGGGCTTGACTTCCTGCCTAGGTCTGGGTCTGAGTTCTAAGGGCGCGGCGGGGAAACACAGAAATGCAGGATTCACCCAGCTTGTGAAGCCACACTGTAGAGAGAAGCAAGACGTCTGCTTCTAGATCATTCTCTCTGCCAGCTGACAGAGACAATCATCCCGTCCATTAGTCCGACCCATCGTGTGCTTGGGCACAAAAGTGCTGTACCGCGAGGTAGACTTCCCCTGCTCCGCATATTTTAAGGGTTATTTGGCAACACGGGGAAAGCTAAAAGTAGCCTCTTAATCTAATTAATTGACATTTCTGAATCTTGCCTTCACAACAACACATGGTTTCATGTTCTGGGTTTTAGCACTTGTCAAGCTTTTTTGGAGAATGTTTTGGTCAGAATGACAAGATAATTTGTGACTGAGGCTCCAAGCTAGAGAAGTGTTTAAGGCTATAATGATTTATTACCATCACAGAATAACAAAATTTACAAAGTGTTTCATCAGAATTTTGAAATGGGTTTGCCACCGTAGGAGAGGAACTGGGTGGGCGGGGTTCGCACCAGGAAGGGTCCAGACGTCTCGTACAAACTCAGCCATGACGGTTTCGTTACAATCGCTCCATTAAATTCGTCTCTGATGCTCCTTCGGAGACAAACCCCAGAGCACTTTGGAGGATGAGAGGTGAGAGGACCAGAACAGAGAAACTCAGCCCTGTCCCCGAGCTCTGGAAGCAGGAAGCCAGAGGCCCCAGCTCCACTCTTAACACATACGTGTCTGCAGTCAACCATGATTTCTACATTTTGGCACCGGTCAGAGCGAAAGTAGTCGCACTATCTATAGAAACTTTGCGGTGGAGAACGCTTGGAGTATGCTACTGAAAATGCAAGAAACACATTTTTGAAAGGATGCAATAATATCACTGAGTGACAGTAAATTAACATGCTGACATTTGCAGACTTCAGAGCACTGCCATAAAAAGAAGTAATACAACATGACTAATTTGGACTTCTTTCCTCCTTCCCAGGAGACAGCCCGGCCCCTCCAAGGCCACCCGGCCAGCGGCTCCACCTCCCAGGCTTCAGCCTCTTCCCAGGGAGGGGACTCTCAGGGTCCCCTGCACCCTCTTCCCTCCTGGAGGCTCTGTGGAGAGTGCAGTTTTGACTTCTGTGCTTGGAAGTCGCTCTCCTGAATGTCAGAAGAGTTCAGAGGCTGGCAGAGGGCACACGCAGCCAGGGCTGGGAGGGGCACACGCGGTGCGGGCTGGGAGAGCCGTTCAACATCATGGCGCAGACGAGAGACTGAAGCACAGAGAGGCCAGCCGTCCCCCACGGCCCAGCACGCACCCTGAAAGGCCCCTGGGTGAAAATGGGCATCCTCTCCACCCCCCTCGTGGGAAATGAGCCTCTGCTTTTGGGCCACACGGCGCTGGGCACACAGAAAGTGCAGCATTAGCATCGGATAAATCAATGAAAGCACTTGGGGTGACGACTCCCCACAGCTCCAGGCCACAGCCTCCTGCTGAGGCCTCTGTGCCAGCCTGTCCCTTCCTCAGACACCAGGGCCATGTTCTTGCCCTTCAGTGAGAAATGGACCCACACAGGAAGAGGGTGGCCTGGAGGTCAGTGTGAGCCTTTAAAGCCTGCCTCCCTGGAAGCCTGCAGAGCGACCTTGGCCGGAGCCCCTGCTCACACGCAGGGGATGCAGCCAGAGGCAGCTAGGCTAGGGCTGACCTCCCAGTGTCCTGTGGGTTCCAGGTCCTGGCCCCTGAGTCCAGACCTGCCCACTGAGGGGGACAAGGCCATGTCCCAACTTTATGTACTCAGGCCGGGCACTGAGGTTAAGGGACGATTGGACCTGTGCGAGGCTGTGACAGCAGTGACCCAGGCTAGGCCTCACCGGCACGAGGAGAGAGGTGCTGAGGCCGCGGTCTCAGAATTGGCCCAAAGTGGCCACGGCAGACAGCAGAGACCGTGCACGTGAGAGGACACAGAGGCCCTGCCTGGCAGGATTGCGGCGCAAGGAGGATCCCAGCCGAGCCACCATTCCCTCCCCTGCCTGTGTCCCAGCTTCTCTGCAAACCCCGAGTGGCCCTGCCCTCTGAGCATGCTCAGTGGGGGAACTACGCTCCCTGGAACATGCTCTCCTGTTTCTCTTGCTCTCAGCAAGGAGTGGGGCGGGCTCAGACGCCAGGGACAGGTGCTGTTGGCCCCAGGGGACACCCTCAGGGGACCCCGCCCTTCCACCAGGCCCAGGGGCCCCAGCCCACAGGTCTGGCCAGCAGTAGCCATGTCCACCGTGAGCCGACCCTGCTGGACGGCCCGAGGGCTTGCGCGCCAGGGGCTGCGCGAGGCAGAGTAGGCGCGAGTAACCTTTCAGCAGAACAGTTTGAGTTAAAATAAAGGGATTGAAAAAGAGTACAATGACCAAAAAAATCTATAAAAATGCAATTGTGCTAATATAATTTTATCACTTATTTAAAAATTTAGTCGACCCAAAAGACTACCGAGTGTGAAATTAAGGAGCATCTCCTCCAGTTTTTATGGAAATCACTCTTCCTCACTTGTCTAATAGCCTGATTTTGTCAGATCATTTATTTCCATGGTTTTAAAATGAGCTTGACAGACAGAATTTTATAACAGCACTTTACTGCAAATAAGAACATCATTTTCGCTTATTAAAACTGAAGCTTAGAGAAAGCATTAAAATTAACAGTTCACTCTGCTTTAACCTTATGAATACTGCCGTGACTTTACAGGAAGACGCTGTGCACGGAGGGCGTGGGGCCAAGGGCCGTGGCGGGGACGGCACGGGGCCGGACGATGCCCACCCAGCTGGACACGGAGGAATGGCCACCTGGGTGAGCAGTGGCGGACGCCCAGGCCAAGCCAGGCCAACCTGGAGGAGGCACCTGGTGTGACGGGAGGCGCCTTCTGTCCTCCCAGGAGGACGCACATGGAGGGCTGGCTCTCAGAGCCTGGGGCATGTGTCCTTCCTGCCGGCAGTAACCAACGTTTCGTGCGTCCCTGTGTGCCAGGCACTGAGGTAGAGCCAGTGCCTGTCCTGGGGAGCTCAGCACATCCCCGGCCTGCCTTCCCATCCATCCATCCACATGTTGGGGCCTCTGTGGCCCCCAGCCTCCTGGACAGCGCTTCCTGAAGCCACTGACCACCCTCCGTGGGGCACCGCCCACACCAACGGTTACCTGCCCTCACTCCCGTCAGAGTCAACTAAGGCGGCATCACCACATGTTGGCTGATGACCTCCGTGTGTCTGGCCCTGGGCTGGGTGCCACGGGCAGGCAGCTGGCCAGTGCAGTGGGGCTGCCCGCACTCAGCCAGCACCTCAGGCTGTCACGGTGCCCGGAAGGTCCTGTCCGTTCGTAATGCTGCTCCCTGTGGACAGAGGGCTGTCTGTCTCTCGGGACCTTCTCTGTGCCTGGCAGAGTAGAAAGTCAAGAAATGATGAATGAATGGCAAACGAAGGAATGCGTCGTCACAAGAGCAGTGCACACACGGGTACCTGTTTGCTGCGTCTGACACATCGGTGTCTCTCCTCGTAGCCCCCGGGGTACCCCAGGCACCAGCGCTGCCGCCGGAGGCCCCTGGGCAGACGTCTGTCACTGCTCATGCCTCAATCTGCTTACAGGTGAGTGTCTGCCCCCCAGGCAGCACCTGGGGGCTGCGTCTTCCTCTGTTTCTGGCACCTGTGAAGCGCCTGGCAGAGGGCAGGTGCGGCCAGGTGGCAGGCATGTGTGGGACACGCGTGTGTGGGTTGCACTGAGCTACGGAAGGATTCTTCTGCAGGCGGGGAGCACCTGGGAGCAAGGCCACCGGAGGCGAACCCCACATTCATGACACTTCCCACCCAAAGCAGTGTGATCTGTAACCTGTTTTCACAGAAGGGGAGGCAGAACCTGGGGCTACCACTTGGCTCTCCTGTCCCAGCCTGTGCCCCCTTCACCCCTAACACACCCAGGCTGGCCGGCCCGTCGTCTCCTGTCTGGGAAAATGTCATGTCCTATGACGTGGCCCCAGGGGAGGCTCCTTCCTAAGACTGTGCAGGGGAGGGGACACCTCACTCGTCCTGTACCGGTCCCTGCACAGCCTGGCACCTGGTTGGCACACCCTAGGGGGTGGTCCTGGGTACGCCCCTCTGAGGCTCCGAGCACCCCAGGGTTCATAGGGAGGAGGGGATTGTGTGGAATTCCCCTGCGTACCCCCTGCCCACCATCCGAGGGCCAGATGCCACCCGGACACCCAGGAGCCCTTGACTGTGGCGCCAGCCCAAACCACACATCACCGCAGGGACAGCAGCTGTGGTGACAGGTGGCAGTGTGGCATTTGAGTGGGAAGTGTGGACTCATTAGCCCTTTCACCCCGCTGTGCCCACAGACAGGGCACCGTTCTCGGCAGTGGGGGCAGTGACTTGAAAACAGGCCCAGGTGTGAGGTTGAGGGAGACACAAGGCCCCAAGGCCTTCAGGAGGTGGTCCTGAAGGTGGGGCGCCAGGAGGGGGGCCTGGCAAATTCCCGTGCCCCGTAGGGGGTGGCGAGTGAGCCACGCAGCAGGGGGCGGCCCCTTCCACCTGCGGGACGGCCCTCACCCCGGACGTGTGCTGACCACAGTGCTGCTGAATGTCGGCCACTCTGATGCTGCCCCACTTGGTCAGAGTCCCCACTACATGCCCACAGCTGAGATTTCGTCTCCTCAGCCCCCTTTGTCCAGTCCCCAGGGGCCAGGGAAGCACAACAGAGGGGGCTGGGGCCCAGGGGGCTGAGGACCTGCCCAGAGACACAGCCCCGAGCGTGTGGCGGCCTCCTGCCCTGGCCGGTCTGCCCTCTGACATGACTTCGGGCACTGAAACTGCGGTGGGCAGCGGGCGATTCAGGGGCTTTGCAAACACTGACAATTTCCCTGCCACGGACAGAAAGAGTTAAAGTGCCCGAGGCACTTAAATCTCCTTGGACTGTGTGTTCTGTGTGTCAAGGTTCCCTGTAGAGTGTGCGCACACACACGTTCATTCACACACACCCACAGAGGTGTAAGTGTGTGTGTGTACAGTGTGTGTATGTACAGTGTGGGGTGGGGCTGTGCACTTGTGTGTGGAGTCTGACAGCTGCTTCCTGGGTCCGTGCCAGGGTCCCCGCTCAGCTGACCTGTAGGGGAGGGAACCCGCTGGCCTGGCGCCCGTGACAGTGGCTGCGGCGGCCTGGCGTGGCGTGGGGGGAGGGCCATCCTGACTTCATCTCAAAGTTTCCCAAGTCCGGTCAGGCCCCAGCAGGAGGTGCAGGGAAGTTCCAGAACTGCTTGGGGTCGCTGCCCCTTTAATAAGGGGACACCCGGCTTGTCCTACATCTGCTGGTGGAGCCCAGCGTCCTTCAGTTAACTGAGGTACTTCAGTGGTTTTAAAATTGTAACTTTATTCATGAAGAAGCTCTCCGCCACCAAACCGGACACGGCCTCTTAGGCAGAGGCACTGGCCCTCGTCGTGCTTGTTCTTTGTTTTTCAGGTCGTTGGGGCCTCCCCTTCGTGTTACGTTTCAGTGATGGACCTTGGGGATTGTGCCAGGGCAGGGCTAGTCATGGCTCATATTCACTGAACGTGTTCGGGGGCCGGGCCAGCTGCCATTCTGTCACCTGACACCCGCGATTCAGGGTTCGAAGTCCTAGTTTAGAGATTGAGGCTGGGAGGTCACTACCTGTGGCCACTCCCTCGGCCTGACCTGGACCCGGCTCGTAGGCTTTCTACCTACAGTCTCTGCGGGCTTTGCCGGGGTTCTGACCTGACTCAGGATGGAGCCCATATTGTCTGTGGCAGGTTGTTTTGTCTCCTCCCTTTCATCTCCAATGTGTTACTTCTTTCAAGTGTTTAATTTCAAGGCTAACAGAAAAGTCGCAAGAATCCCCGTGTTACCTTCATCAGATCCCCAGTTGTTCACATTTGCTGGCTCTTGTTCCCTGTCTGTCTCCCCCTCTCCTCCTCTCTGCCAGTCTCTCTGTGCATGTGCACACTCAAACACACACACTCAGACACACTCACACTCAAACACACACGCATACTCACATACAGACACACACACACAGACACACACTCATACACACATGCGCACACATTCACACACCCACACTCATACAGATACACGCACACGGTTACAGACACGCATACACACACTGTCACATACACACCCACACACATGCACACACTCTCACACACACACGCTATTATGTGTATGCACATGCGTTTTAATTTTCCGGAACCAGGTGAGAGTGACTAGCGGACATGATGCCTTTTTCTCTCAAATACTCGAGTGTGTGCTCTCTGTTCACTTGTGTAACCACAGGAATCAGAAAATAGGCAAAGCCTCTGGAGATCAGCAGCACTGCCGTGCTCGTATCTAATCCACAGACTGCGTTCGGATGTGGCCACTGTGCTAGTCACGCCCTCTACAGCGAAGGAAACCCCAGGCCACAGCTGCCTCCAGCTTCTGTCCCTTCAGCTTCCTTCGGACGCGTTTGGGGACCGCCGGCTACTTACTTTGCAGAATGTCCTTGGTTTGGGTCTGTGACGTGTGATTAGGGTTGGATTCAGGTTATGCATTTTGGGCAGAAACAGCCCTGAGCTGGTGTCTCATTCTTCCCAGTGGGCCCATCAGGGGTCAGGCTGTCACTTTGTCCCGACTGGCGATGCTGCTGGGGTCGCGGGTGTTGCCAGTTTCTCTACCTGAGTCACACCTCTCCCGCTGCAGTTGGTCTCTTGTGGACAGACAGTTTGAGACTGTGTGAGTATCCAGTTACTCCTCAAGCATCCCCCACGGCCTTAGCGCGCACGGATGACTTTGGGTTGATGCCGTTGTTATTTCGAGGTTGCCTAAAGGGGCTTTTTCTCGTTCTGATTCCTTCTACCTTAACTAATTGTCTTTCTAAGGAAGACCTTTCGCTTTTCCCCACTTATTCACTTATGTCAATGTAACTCATGGGTTTTTATTTCATCCAGTGTGTAACGATTCTTTTCTCTTATTGTTTATTTTAATGCTAAGATGGTCAGATTTGACCAGGGGAGTCTTTTCAAACTGGCTTCATCATCCTTTTGACAAATGATGACCCTGTCACTCTATAAGCACTTCCTTTTTCACACAAGAAGATGTTCCAGAATCGTCCTGTCTCTTCGGTGTTCCACGCCTGGAAACAGCCATTCCTCCAGCGCGCCTGGTTCCTCTTAGTGAAGAGTGACGTGTAGGGACCAAAACCTGGGTCCCGAAAGGCTCCTTGCTGCCGGGTGCCTTTGCCTCCAGACCCTCTGTGTGTCCACATGTGGTCTCTCTCTCTCTCAGCTCCCTCGCTTCCCCCCTTTATCCTTTTTTAAAACTGTGAGTTCACACTTATACCTTCAGTTCCAATTCAACACAAGATTCATTCCCAAGTCCCTTTACACTTTCGTAAGTCCCTTCTCCAGCCATGAAACCTGGCTTCGACTGGCCAGAGAATATTTATTTGTTTGTTCAGTTATCAGCTATACATATAATTACTTGTCGGCTATTTTAATTTTATATTTAAATTAATTTTGATTGCATAGGTGATCTATGAACACATGGTTTTTGAAAAAACATTAAATACAGGTAAAGTCCATTTTGTCCTCCACCCTTCCCCACACCAGATCTCACCACTGCTGTCACTTTGTGTGCTTCTGTCCAGACCTTCACATACCCACAGAAATTAGAATTAGAATGTCTCGAGTGACCTTTGTAAAAGTGGCTTCATGGCCTACGCTCTAATTATCAACTTGCTTATTTAAGAAGAAAACAAAACTCTTGGAGATTTTCCACGTAGCTCACGTGGACCCGCTTGGTCACAGCTGACCTGAGAGGCCACGGGAAGGGCGTATCTGAGCAGTACTGTCCCTGGGCAATGCCACACTCAAAAGAATGCACAGCCGTGTCACTCACGTGTGCAAGTATCAGAGTCGCTGTGGAGAAGTGGCCCTGTCACACCTTAGGACAGCCACAGTCTGCAGTTAAATAAATGCCACAAATACATTGCAAAGTGGCTGCACTGGATGTCACAGCACCTTGGGCCCCAGGTGGGGAATAGCCTCAGAGGCCTCAGGCATCTTGGAGCATCAGGCTTTGCACAGAGAGATCACCTGCTCTGCATCCCAGCAGGTGGCTGGCGGGAGTCATGGCTGTGGGGGGGGGAGTGCGGGTGGGGGGGGGCATGGCTCCACAGATCTTAGGGTTTTCGGCTGTAGCTTATGTCTCAACCACCCAGAGACATTTCTGCTACTAGGCAAAGAAACTTCTGCGTGAGCTTCTATCTTTTCTTCTTTGTCAGAATGTTGTCTGTTTTGAAGTTGGGTTGGAGATGATAAGGGCATCTGAAATCCTATCAGCACCACCTTTCTTAGGGAGAATAGCGTCTGGTCTCCTCATCCAGTTTATGGGAGCACAGTCCCTGCCACCTACTTGCCGGTTTCCACCACGGGACCCTTCCCTGCCCGTGGCCCTGTGTCAGCCCCTCCCCCGATGAGAAAGGCCAGGCAAGCCCCCACTTTGCTGCATTCCGTGGAGTGTCACAAGGTCACACAGCCAATGCTGGGGACTGGGCCCACACCTGCCTTTAGACTCCAGTCCAAGGTGTTTTTCAAATCGGATTTTTCCTGTGTGTGGACTTGTACAATTGTAACATACAAAACACGGTGAACAATTTTGAATCACCATAGTCAACACTCATCCAGAGATAATCACCGTAGATGTGTTTTCACGTGCTTTGTACCAGATAACAAAATCATACAGAGTATGTATGCGGGTGCTTTATAGCAGGAGCGTTTTCCAAGACGATTAACTTTCCTTGTCAGGTTTCAAATGACTGTATAATATCCCATCGCGAGGCTAGATCATAATTTGGGCAGTCCTCCATAGTCAGATTCAGGCTCATTTTATATTGTTGTCGTTATAAATAGTTTCGAATAAATCCTGGATGCAAATATTAACTATACCACTAAAAATGTGGACCGAAAGTCATGCACGCGTTTGGGCTTTTACTACCTAACGCGCGATTCTGCTCCCCAAATGGCTGCATGGCACCTGCCAGCACCGCCTCTCACTCACATGGGACACAAAAATATAGCTACGTCAAGTTTCCAAGTGCGATGGGGAAAACGGAGTCAAGATGAAACAAGCTTCCTAAGGTCACGGCGAGGGGATTCAGCTCCCATTGCCTTGGCCAGGTGAACACACACCAGCTGCCCCACACTGTTTGTGAGTCCTGACGTTGGCAAGGGAGGAGGCGCCCCCAAGGATGGCATCCTGTGTCAGTCAGACGTGCTTCTGACACCCACCCCCCTCTGCTTCTGCTATTTGAGATGACGCGTCCCACAGGCAGGCAGCTGGACTGTCACCCCTGTGACACCAACCTCCAGCCCTCACCTCCCTCTGACCCCACGAAGTTCAGGGCATTGGATGAACAGGATATGATGCCTGATATGGTGACACACTGCGGCCTATCCCAGGGGTGACTGGATAGATGCTATAAGTGACTAAGGCAAAAATGCCACAGACATTTTTTAAAAAATGTTTTTATTAAAAATATAGCTAACATACAATATTATATGAGTTTCAGGGATGCACCACAGTTATTCAACCTTTATATGCTAAAGAAGCGATCACCATGATAAGTCCAGTAACCACCTGACACCGTATCAGCTATCACAATATTATTGACTATATTTCCCATGCTGTACATTACATCCCCATGACTTGTTTGTTTTATGCCTGGAAATTTGGACCTCTTATTCCCCTTTTCCACCCCTTTTAAATTTATAAATAACAGTTGATGTTCAATAGTATTTTATATCAATTTCAGGTGTACAGCATAGTGGTTAGACATTTGTATAATTTAAGAAGTGACCTCCCCTGACTAGTCCAGTACCCACCTGGCACTATATATAGTTATTACCATATCATTGATTATATTCCCTGTACTTTACTTTACATCCCCATGGCTATTTTGTAACTACCAATTTGTACTTCTTAATCCCTTCCCCTTTACCAGCCTGCCCCCCGACCCCCTATTTATTACCCCAGCAAATCTAGTACCCATCTGACACCACACATAGTTATTACAATATTACTGACTATATTCCTTATGCTACACCCTACATCCCCATGACTACTGTGTAACAACCAATTTGTACTTATTAATCCCTTCCCCTTTTTCACCCTGCCCCTTCCCAGCTGGCAACCATCAAAATAGTCTCTGTATCTATGAATATGTTTCTGTTTTGTTTGTTTATTTTGTTCTTTAGATTCCACATACTCATATAAGTGGAATCACATTGCATCTCTTTTTCTCTGTCTGACATACTCTACTCAGCACAATACCCTTCTGGTCCATCCATGTCACCACAGATGGCAAGAACCCGTTCCCTTCCCTGGCCGAGCAATATTCCATTGTATATATGTACCACCTCCACTAATCCATTCATCCACTGACGGACACTCAGGCTGCCTCCACATCTTGGCCACTGTAAAAAGTGCTGCAATGAACATATGGAAGCACATGTCCCCTCAATGTAGTGTTTTTGGGTTTCTTCAAATAATTACCCAGAAGTAGGAAGGTTTGGTCCTTCTTTGTCTCTTGTTACAGCCTTTGTTTTAAAGTCTATTTTGTCTGCTATAAGTATTGCTACTTCAGCTTTTTTGTTGTTTTCATTTCCATTTTTATGAAATATCTTTTTCCATCCCTTTACTTTCCGTCTCTGTGTGTCTTTTGATCTGAAGTGAGTCTCTTACAGGCAGCATATGAAAGGTCTTATTTCCTAATCCATTCAGCCCACCTATGTCTTTTCATTGGAGCATTTAATCCATTTACATTGAAAGTCAGTGTTGACAGATATGTAGTTATTGCCATTTTATCATTCATGTTTTTTCATCCTTTTTTTTCCTGTCTTAAAGCAGTCCCTCTCACATTCCTTGCTGTACTGGTGTGGTGGTGATGAACTCCTTTAGCTTTTTTTGTCTGCCTTTCGATTCTAAATGATAGCCTTTCCAGGTAGAGTGATCTTGGTTGTAGTTCCTTGCTTTTCTTTACATTGACTATTTTGTGCCAATCCCTCCTGGCCTGCAAGTCTTCTGTTGAGAAATCAGCTGACAATCTTATGGGAGCTCCCTTACAAATAACTAGTTGTCATTGTCTTGCTGCTTGTAGGATTCTCTCTTTGTCTGTAACCTTTGGCATTTTAATTATGATGTGTCGGTGTGGTCTATCTGGGTTTATCTTGTTTGGGACTCTGTGCTTCCTGAGTATGTATGTCTATTTCCTTCGTCAGGTTAGGAAAAATTTTTGTCATTATTTCTTCAAATGGGTTCTCAATCCCTTGCTTTCTCTCTTCTCCTGTTACCTTTATGTTGTGAATATTGTTATGCTTGATGTTGTCCCAGAAGCCCCTTAAACTATCCTAATTTTTTTGGATTCTTTTTTCTTTTTGCTATTCCATTTGGGTGTTTTTTGCTACCTTATCTTCCAAATCAGTGATTCGATCTTCTGCTTCATTTAGGCTGCTGGAGATTCTTTCTAGTGCATTCTTTATTCAGTTATTGTAGTCTTCACTTCTGACTGGTTCTATTGTATGGTTTCTATGTCCTTTTTTTAATGGTTGCTGTCTCTTTGTGGATGTTCTCACTGAGTTTCTTGAGCATCTTTATAACCATTGTTTTGAACTTTCTTTGGTAGGTTGCTTGTCTCCATTTCATTTAATTCTGTTTCTGGAGTTTTCTCCTGTTCCTCCATTTGGGATGTATCTCTTAGTTTCCTCATTTTTGCTGCCTCTCTGTGTTTGTTTCTATGTATTAGGTAGAAGGTGTCCTGTGGGGCCCTGGTCACCTGAGCCAGGTGCTCCAGGAGTGTCTCCTGTGTGGGTTGTGTGGGCTGTCTTCTTATAATTGAGCCTTGATTGCTACTGGAATGTCAGTGTGTAGGACTGATCCTCAGGCTGATTGGCTGTGGGGTTTGGCCACGTCCACAGGTTATAGGCTGCTGAGCAGGGTGGGGGGTGTTACGCCACTGAGTGGGATTCATTTCAGTGGACTCTGGTGCCTGTTGAGAATGCCCTTTGTGTGTGCCATTTGTGGGGCTAATTCAGCAGTGTTCTGCTGTGGTCTGAAGCCAACCTCCAAGTATGTCCATTCTGGGACCTTTTTTTTGTGGAGGGTGGTGGCTCTGGTGCAGGCCCAAGTCACCCACTGCCTGTGACCGGCCAAGGACGACCTGGCAGGAGCTACAGAGTGATTCACAGTTGTTTGCTGCCTCAGCTAAAATTGGAGGCACGTGGGAAAGGCCATGCTGCGAACTGAGAATGGTGGCCACCAGTACTGAGCCTGGGGTAACTCTGCAAAAAGCCAGGACACCCCGAGGCATGCTGCCACATGCCAGCTCCCTTAAGGTTCAGCTGCTGATAGAGCCTGTGCAGTATGCAAGTGGGTGAGGCAGGGTCTCAGGGAGTCACTGGAGTGGCAAGAGTTATGGTCACCAGGTTAATGTAGACTCTGGTTGGTACCAGTGCTGAGCCTGGAGCGACACAGCTAAAGTCTCAGAGCACCCCGGGGTCAGTCACTGCCTGCCTGGGGAGTGGAGACTTGGATAGTTTTCCAGAAAGAGTGCAATGCAGGCGGGGCTGGCTGCTCTCAGAGAAAGTGCTTGTGGCAGTGGGAGTTGGATGGGGAGGGGTCCCAGCTGAGTCAGCAGGTGGAGCAGCAGAGCTCACCAGACCAATCAGATTCAGATTTGGCTGTGAGCATAGTGGGGGGCGGGCTCAATACAGGAAAGACGTCATCCACCTGCAGGCCACTGGGGAGGAGGGCTCAACACAGGAAGAATGGTGGCTGTGCTCCTGTCCTGGCCATGAAGCCACATACCCCAGTCTGTACCCCCGTATGTCTCCAACACCCTGCCAAGTCACTGTCTCTTTGCTGGAGCCCAAGGTGAGTGCCTGAGAGCGAGCGAGTGAGTCTGTGCGCGGCCGTTTAAGAGGATGCTTGGGTTTCCCCCGCCTTCCATCCCACCTGGAACAGTCAGAAGCCTCACTGGTTTTCACAGTCAGATGTGGTGGGGGTCCTCTTCCCGGCACCAGCACTCTGGACTGGGGAGGCCGGTGTGGGGCTCAGTCCGTGGCTCCTACGGGGAATGTCCGTGGCCCAGATACTCCACCTGATTCTCCTCCACCACATGCAGGTGTGGGGCCTGTTCCGCGTCTCCATCCCTCCCACCAGTCTCGCCGTGGCTGCTGCTTTAGGTAGTTATAAAAGTTCTGTTTGGCTAGACTTCAGATGGTTCTCCAGGTTGACTGTTCTGCAATTATGTTTAGTTTTGTTTTTTTAATTAAAATTTATTGGGGTGACAATTGTTAGTAAAGTTATGCAATTTAGTTTTAATGTTAGTGTGTCTGCAGAAGGACCCTGGCACGGTGTCAATTTGCCCCCCAAACTGGACCTCCTGCCACAGACTTGTTCTGAGTGATGTTTGTAAATGGTAACTATAATCGTGGGTTGAGTTAACAGCGTGGGTTAGGGATAGGCTGGTACCAAAATTGGAAGGTGCTGAACTCAGACAAGCAGCTTAGGGCTGTGGTTCCTCTCCGTGTAGTGGAGAGCCATCCGTCAGTGGCCAGTACAAAGCACCATTCTTCTCTTAGTTCATACACACAGCCGTGTAGCTGTGTTTTCAGCTCTAGGAATAGCTTTACTGTACTGAGGGCTTCAGACTGGATGGCTGAGGAGGGCTTCCTGACCGAGGCAAATTTTAAGTGAAGGTTTGAAAAGCAGAGCTGTCCTGGTGAGTAGAAATCACTGACTGCCTATGTGGATTTGTGGGTAAGTGAGGTGTCAGAAGCAGGGCTGACAGTCCTTGAGGAAATATGACTACCCACGGCGTCATCTCTGCGGCTGACGTGCTTTGGGTAGTTGTCTACTCGGAATCAGATTTATGTGGCAGTACAGGGAAGGTCCCCATAGGGCGCTGGGACACTGGGTCCAGTGCACCTCACAGGCTCAGAGATGGAATAGCTCAGTAACCCCAGCGCTCTGGTTCCGTGGCTTAGGACAGACAGCGCCTTGGGACATGTATTTCACGTGGTTCCTGGTGCTGGTCTGGGAAACACCGGGCAGCTAGTGCAGACACTCTGACCAGATCCTTTCAAGTGCTAATGCCCATGAGATCCCCTCTGGATCTTGTTGACTTGTGGACTCTGGTCTGCATGTCTGCCCTGGGGCCTGAGACTGCATTTCCTATGAGCTCCCAGGTCATGCTGATGCTGCCCCTCTAAAAACCACATTTTGAAAAGTGGAATGTAACACAAGCATCCTAACAGGTGGCCCATGAGCTGTGGATGTGCTTGCACTTTTTTCAAGTGTCCTTGCCAATATTAAAAAACCAGAAGCCTCCCGCTTCCAGCCCCGATGAGGTAACTGGCACCAGGCTGGTTCTCTTGCCATAAACAGCTATAAAACTAGACACAATACATGATAACTGTGCTCAGCAACACAAAATAAGTAACAAAAACAGTGACTAGTGACAGGAGGGACACTCATGAGCTCCCTGGTCACTTAGGTCCCTGCCTGGGGAGAGGTTCCAACCACAGCACAGCTATGTGGTGTCTGGGCAGAGCTGGGCAGTCCTGCTGAGCCGAGGACACAGGTCAGAGCCTGGGTCATCTGTAGTGCCTTGCGGGGGGCTGTGTGTGGGCCCCACACAAGTCCATGTCTGCAGGCCATGTTACCCAGTGCTGAGCAGACAGCAGCTCCTAGGGGACTGAAATCAAAAGAGAAATCAAAACAGGAGTGATGTACGAATAGCAGTCTTGTGTGCTGGACGTTGGGCGCAGGGTCCTGTCAGAGTGAAGAGACTTCTTTAGCACGCTGCTAACCCCAGACATCCACTGCGTCACCAGAAAGGTTGTGGCACAGGTATAAGAAGTGCTCCCGATTTGCCCCAACAAAATACCCTGAGTAGAGAGTTTGGAGATTGAGTCCAAGTTAGAGGGGCCTGGAAATACCTTGGACTTTCCAGGGATCTGCATTAACAAACATAAAACCAAGCAGCGTAAGTTCTCAATGACCTGCCAGCAAAGAATGAAGCAATATTCCCATCCCTGAAGGAAGCTACAGAGTCCAGGTTCTCTGCAACACGCCCTTTTTAATGTACAGTGTTCAATAAAACACCATGAAACATACAAAGGAACAGGAAAATATGACCCAGGGATAAGGAAAATGTGGTCAATAGAAACAAAATGTGAGAGGGCCCAGGCGTTGGCGTTCGCAGACTTTAAAGCAGCTTTGTAATTATATTCAAATAATGAAAGGACAATATTGTCTTAATGAGTGAATAGAAAAGAATTTGAGCAGAAAAATGTAAACTATATAAAAAAGAACAAAATGGAAATTTTAGAACTGAAAATTATAACGAAAATAAAAAATTACCAGACTTAACAGAAGATTTTAAGTGGACAGAGAAAAAATCTTGTTTACAGATCAATAGACATTTTACAACCAGAAGTGCAGAGACAAAAAGGATTGAAAAAATAGAAATGAACAGAACCTTAGGGACCTGTGTGAAAATAATAAATTGCCTAAGAACAGTTCTCAAAGAGTGAGAGTCCCCAAGACCATTTCAGAAAATCTACAATGTTAAAGCTATTTGCATGATAATACTAAGATACTTGCCCTTTCTATTTCCAGTTGTAAGCTACATGATGTGTTAAGTCACAGCAGATTGATGAGGAATAAGAGAATTTAGCTGTCTTTTCCTTATTAAGACAGAACAACAGTTTGTAAAAATATAAGATGATGCCATTTTTCTCACCAAGATTTTTTTAAAATATTTTTTTTTCCATTAAGAATTTGTTATTTATGTTAACATGTCGTGGCCTCCTTTTTCTCCTCCTCCTTGTTATCATTATTGCTATTATTTAAAAATAAGTCAATGAAGAATTTCTGAGTTTCAATTTCTAGTACAGCAAACATCAACAGATATAACCCATATAAACAAATGCTCTTTGAGTTCTTGAGATTTTTAAATAATGTAAAGGAATCCTGAGACAAAAATAGGCTACTGGTCTTACAAACAGGGTATTCGAGTCCCAGACAGAAAACACTGATAATGGAGCAGACCAAAATTTTGAGGACTAATGATTGAAAACTTACTAAATTGGATGAGATACAGTGACTTAAGTTAGAAAAATTTACCCAACTCCAAACAAGATAAATGTAAACTAAACTATCAGAGTCACATTGCCCAAAGCTAAGAAAATCTTGAAAGCAGCCAGATAAAAAGCATACATTATATATAGGGGAAAACAAAGAACTGACTGCTGAATTTGCATCTGAAATAACAGAAGCTAAGAGACAACTGAATTATTATTATTTTAAATGTAAAAGGCAAAATATCCTGTTAACCCTGAATTCTATATCCAGCAAAAATTACCTCCAAAAGTGAAGATAAAATAAAGATATTTTCTGAACAAACAAAAGTTTGTAAAATTTATTTTAGGATATCTGTACTACAAAAAGAAAAAAAAAAAATTGCCCAAAGATGTTATCAGACTGCAGGAAAGTTTAAATGTACGTGGAAGGAATAGAAGACACCAGAATTGGAAATAAGTCTGGAAGATGAAAATCTACGTTGTTCCTCTTTTTATAATTTAAATCTACTCAGAATAACACTGATTAGAAAAACAACAACACTATAATATTGTAGAGTAGCATTTACCATATATGGGGAAGTAAAAGAGAACACAATTGCAGAAAGGGTGTGAGGATAAATGGAATACTATTGTAAGTTTATTTTCTTGTAAAATAGGAAGTGTAAAGTGTCAAGTGTAAATGGAATACAACTCAGCCATAAAAAGGGACAAAGTATAAAAACATAGAACAACATGGATGGATCTCACAGACATTATGCTGAGTGGGAGGAAAACATGACTGTATGATTCCACTTATATTAAATTCTAAACCAGGCAAAACTTATGTATAGGGCTAGAAAGCAGACCTATGGCGCACCGAAGCAGTGGGTCGGGGGAGACACGTCCTTCAAGCGGCAGGAGGGAACTTTCTGGGGAGAAGGAAATGTCCCCGAACTGGTTGTATGGGGTGTACTTTGATCAAACATCATTGACCATTACACTTAAAATGTGCTAATTTTACTATTATAAATTAGACCTGAATAAAATTGATCTTTAAAATTGGGGCATTTAACATAAAAATCTGGATTTGGGGATTTTCTAGAAAAGCCAGATCTAGAAACACTAGGCAAGCGTCCCACGTGGCAAGAACCAGGTGGAGCTAAGCCATGGCTGCCCCATCCAGACGGGACAAGCATCTTTTTAAAGTCCCCACAGGCCCCCTCTCTCCTCATTTATGCTGGGTGTCACTTTTTGCTATCTGTTGAATACCTTTTAGCCTCCACTCTTAAAAAACAAACAAACTAAGTTTGTTCATTTGTTCACTGATTTATTCAGCCATCAGTCATTTGTAAAATACGTTCTAATTTCTGGCCATTTCTTCTCCCTGAGATCCCCCGTTCTTTGTTTGAGGAACAGGGACAGAGTGAGAGTGAAGCTCCACTTGACCTTAAAGGCAGCACCTTACAGACCCTGCACCACCCCCCCCCAACTTGGAATCAGTTCTGACGCTCCCTGACCCCGGGGTCTCCTCACCAAGACCAGCGGTGCGCAGGAGCATGCGATGGGGTGGTGTTACAGAAAACCCAATCAGGGTGCATGCATCGGGGTCTGGAGTTCAAGAAAAGTGGGCTTTATGAAACGGTTCATTACTGTGTGGCTGTGGCTGTGTGAATCAGCCAGTTGCAGCTGAAGTGTGACACGACGCCCTTACACCGGACGTTTTCTTTAGGAATTCCTGGGCACGACTTGCAAAGCCCCTGGAGGACCCCTCTGCTCCCACCGGCGTATGCAAATCCGTTGCCTCCCCTATCCGGCAGCTGAATGTTGTACCTAAATCTAATTCTTAAAATAATGATTTCTGAATCAAAACTTTGCGGGAAGATTTACAGGCACGTTTTATAAATCAGCGGCAAGATATATAACGCAGATAGGGGATGTGCAGATTTATAAATCCAACTTGTAAATCAGGAGGAAAAACATCATGTTTTACACTAAATAATATTTTTACAAATGGCACCTCATACATCATGCAATTGCCACAAATCTTTCACACTGGAGGCGGCTACATAATACAAGGCTGATCACAAAGGAAATCCAGGCCTGGGTGGCGATGAGGGGCCGAGGGTTCAGGGGGTGGAGAAGATGCGCCTCCCTCCCCCTCATCCAGGAAGATGGGCAGGGGCTCTGGAGTCTGACTCTCATGGGTTGGAAATGCCCCTCGGCAGCCCAAGGGCTGGATGACTTTGGGGGACTTTCACCACCACCCTTGTCTCAGTTTACACATCTGTAAATTGCAGACAAAAAGCTCTTTGCCAAAAGATTGTTGAGAAAATTAAATGGGAATGTTATCTGCAAAGCAGTGAGCTTGGTGTCTGGAAAGTACCGAGTGCTTAATAAATGTTTATTGTCATCTATTGATATATTATCAAGTTGATTACTTATTATTCTTACTTCCAGTCTCCATCAGCTTCCCACGCCACCACTCAGAGGAGACGTCTGTGGGAAGTGTGCAGGATGGGTCCTGGGAGATCCTCTGTGCCCGCCTGTCCCGGTTCTGAGGCCAGACTGTTTTCCCAAGTTCTGGCTGCAAGAATTCCAAAAAAAGGCCCCTGAAGACCGTTTTTGAGACCTGACTTCTAGGCAGAATTTAAATAGAAGCTAATGTTTTTAAGAAGATTGTTAACAAAAGTAATACATTTTTATTGCAGAATATTTGGAAAATGATGGAAATCACCAATATTCTTGCCACCCAGAGATAACCACCCTTAACTTTTTGGTTACCCTCTTAAAGGCTTTTTCTATGCATAGATTTACATACACACATTTTAAAAAACAAAAGACGAGACCAGAGACCACGTTGTACAGGTTCTTTTGCAACCCCCCCCCCGCCCCCATTTAGCTATATATTGTGAACCTTTTCCAAAGTCACTAAATAGTTCCCAGTGTGACTTTTTTATGGTCGTGGATTATACTGCACCATAATTTATTTAACCAGTTCCATATTGTCAGACATTTATTTTGTTTTTAATTTTTTGCTATTATAAACAACCTTCCAGGGAACATCTTTTAAATAAATGTCTGCCATTATTTATGATTATTTTCTAAGGATAAATTCCTAGCAGAGGAATTGCTGTGGGAATGGGCTGTGCCGTTTGGAAGAGTCCGGCCCAGTGCCCCTGGGAAGCTGGTGTCACTTTAAGCTCATGCCCACAATCTGTGGGCGCATGGTCCCCACGCTCCAGACAATCTTTTTTCTTTCTTTTCAACTGTCAACATAATAGCTGAAAAATTGTGTCTCACTATTGTTTCAGTTTGCACGTCTCTGACAGCTTGCAAAGTTAAACATTTTTCATATTTTTGCTGTTACTACTCCTTTTGTGAGTTTCCTAATCGTGTCTGCTGTCCACAGTGACATTTCAGGGCATTAAGAATATTAACTGTTTGTTGCATATGTTGCAAATATTGTTTTTCTCAGTTTGTCGTTGCCTGAAACTTTGCTCATAGCAGCAGGTTTTAAATTCTATATGATTAATTCTACCAATATTTTACTTTATGGTAAAGTACTATTTAAAAGATTTTACCAACACGAGATCAGATAAATATGCACCTATAATTACTTCCACTTATTTTATGTATGTACTTTTAAACCTTAATCCACCTGAAGTTTATTTTAGGATGTGGTGTGAAGCAGTGATGGGTCAATTTATTCTTAGGATTTCACAACTGCCTCTCATTGTTGCCCCCAGAGGTTTGAAATATTCCTCCTACCATGAACTAAACTTTATTATTATTATTATTCAAGTAACATTGATTAATAACATGACGTAAGTTTCAGGTGTATAATATCCTAACTTCCTGTGTAGACAACCTAGCGTGCCCACCACCGAAAGTGTAGTTTCCATCCATTGCCATCCATTTGTCCCCCGTTACCCATTTCTCATGCCCCTCACCCCCTTCCCTCTGGTAACCACTGATTTGTTGTCTATGAGTTTGTTTTTCTTTTGTTTCTTTCTGTTTTATATCCCACATGAGTGAAATCGTACGGGATTTGTCCTTTTCTGTCTGCATAATACCCTCAAGGTCCATCCATGTTGTTGCAAATGGTCATATTTCATGGTTTTTATTGCGGAGTGTGGTGCTGTGCATATATCTTCTTTATCCCGTCATCAGTCCGTGGACACGTAGGTTGTTTCCTAATCTCGCCTGTTGTTAATCATGCTGAAATCAACACAGGGGTGCATCTATCTTTTCAAATGAGTGTTTCCATATTATTCAGGTAGATACATAGAAGAGGAATTGCTGGGTCATATGATAGTCTTTTCTTACATTTTGAGGGCCCTCCATACTGGTTTCCGTAGTGGCTGCACCAGTTTGCAATCCCACCAGCAGTGTAAAGGGTGAACTAAGTCTTACATGTTCTTTCTACCTGCTCACCCCAGTCCCGTACCACTTTATTTTAATTATTGTAGTTTTAGAATCAATTTTAATATCTGTTTGTGCAAACATCCCTAATACCTGTTTTGTTAAATTCCACTTGACTATTTTGTTCATTGATTCTTCCAGACGACACTTATAGTCACTTTTCAGGTTTCAGAGGAAAAGTTCTGAAATTTGGGATTGAAATGACAACAGACTTATCAGTACATTGGAGGGTTTGGACGCCCTTACAGTTTTAGCCTCCCTTCCAGAAAAGAAGAAACATGGCACGTGTCCCCTCTTGTTGTAGCCTTCTTGCATCTACCTCAGTACAACTTTTCTTTCCACTCCCTTCCAAGGCCACTGGGCCAGGATAGCTCCCCAGTCAGGAAGGACTGATGCTCAGCGATGCTGTTTCAATAGAGTTTGGAATCCTGAGGTCTCTAAGGAGAGGGAGAAGGTGGAGAGGGGCTAATCTGAGGTCGGGGTGATGAGGGTGTTTGTGTTTCTCCTTTGAAGCACTCACGTCTTCATAGGTTCTGTCGGGAGCTGCAGACATCAAAGCCTACACATGACCCTGCGGTCATGGCCCACGTACCAGGCTTAGCACCTTGGCAGAGTCAGGAGATACCTTACTTTACAGTCTGCACACTGCTCTCTGCAAACTGCCCACGGGAAGTGGCTGGAAAACTGTGTTCAAGTGTCCCAACTAAAGGAAGAAAATTTGACCTTAAGCTACTATGAAATAAAATAAGCAGTAATGATAAAAACGAAACGCCTGTTCTGGGAAACATGCTGGGAAATAGCTGGCGTCGCCTCCTGCGTCGCTGGGCATTCTGGAGTTATGCCAAGCCCAGTAGCGCCTGCCTATTTCCTGGGCATCGCTGGGCTCCCTCTACTGTCCTCCCAGCTCCCCAGGACACGAAGGCCTGTGCACCACGGCACACTTGGGGTTTAAGATGACTCCGGATGTTTTGTGGGGAGACAGTTCTGCTGTCCGGGGCTGGGGGGTGGCGGCGTCACAGACTTGCTGGAGGGAAGGAAACAGAGTAGATGTATTCTGGTGATGGAATCTGTAGGCTTGATGACGACAGTAGAGAAAGGTGTGTAAGCTGGTTCCCAGGTATCTGGCAGCAGAAGCTGGATGATTGCTGAGATTCGAAGGCACAGGTGGGAGGAGACTTGGGGGCAGCAGAAACAGGACGACTGGGCAGAGTTGAATTTAGTAAGTGCCCGCGTAGGGCCAGACTCACTGCATTAAATGACAGAACCCCCTCCAACTCTCTAAAGTGGAAAGGAAGTCTTGGCGTACGGAACGGAATGTCTGGACTAAAAGCAGGTGATGAACTGGGACCAGCACGTCGGCACCCCTCCCATAAGCTAGGTTGGGGGGGCAGCAAGAGGAAAGGCAAGCGAAGGAGGGGGATACGGGGGGGCAAGGGAGATACATTGAGGGATGGGGGACTAGTGGGCATTCTCAGCGAGGAAAACAGGAACGGGGAGAGGAAGCCCTGGGAAGCAGCTTCACCTCAGGGAGGAGGGGCAGGGGGCTGACAGAGTCAGTTTGGGCAGATGACAGGCTCCTGTGTGATGGCATCTCATTTCTCCATGAAGTAGGGGACAAGGCCATTTGCCAGGTGTGGAGTCTGGGGACAGAAGAGGGGTTGAACCAGTCGCTGTGGAACGTGTGTTGGTGAGAGAAATGCCCGGAGACGGCTGGGCAGTGTGGTGGCTTGAGAGCGAGCTCTGTCGTGCAGGTGGCATGTGATGGTGGGACGAGCTTGCTGGCAGGGGGGGTAACAGAGTCTGGTGTATTTTTGAACTGTTTCTGGCATGACATGAAAGGATCTCTCTTGTGTGCAAGAACTCCCAAATAGCAACCGTCTGCCTTCATACCTGGGGTGTTCACGAGCCTTAGGGCTCAGGCACGAGAACGGGACGTGGCATCGACCCAGCACGTGTGGCTTCCCTCAGGTCCTGTCTGGTCCACAGGGTCCTGCTTATAGGAGCACACGGATCACAGCCTAGGAGGCAGGGATGGAGACGTCCTCAGGAGGCTGTCTCCACAACAAACGTCACCAGAAACTTGCCTGCCCCCCTTCAGAATGTGGACGTGATTATGTACCATGCTGTTGCTATTTCCCGAGCTCTTAACACAGAGAGCATCACACAGCCAGTGACACAGAATTACAACCGCCCAGACATACAGTTTGGATAAACAAGCACAGAGCACAAATTAACCATGGGTGACGGTAGGCCCCGCTTTCTACTCCCCCGGGAGGGGCTTCAGTGAAGCTCCCAGTCAGAGAACGCAATTCTATCAGAAAGTGGAGAAACGCAGCACGGTTTAGACAAATGCTGAGCCTTATTTAATGCTTTTCATGGTGCCAGAACACCATGGCACCAACCCGTCTAGGAGAACTTATAACTCTGTGCCGGTTTCCTGTAAATAGTAACTGTACTGCACTGGATTCTAGGCCTGTGCGCCAGGGCCAAAGAGTGCCTTCCATTTGTCATCACCTCGCCTCCACTGCCCGCGTCCCCGGACGGCTGCGTGCCTCATGCGTCTGGATGTCAGAGCTTCACAGAGTGGACGCAAGTTGCCTCCTCTGAGTAAACACCCTTCAGCTCCCACTGTGGTCCACCCCCTCCCCGAGCCCCCCATGCTTGTCTGCAGAGGAGGAGCCCCGTCGGCTGGGACAGTCAGGGCCTGAGCTCATCCAGCCCCACCGGTGCCATTAGGTGTGGGCTGGTTCTCTTTTCTGGCAGTAAAGGGTCCCCTCCCTTCCCACATTTTGCATTTCACGAGAAATTCTTCCGGGACAGGAGACGTTCTGCGTGACGTCCTTGGCCTCAGTATTGGCACATGAACCTCATGAACTTTGTTTGACAATAAAGAGGATAGTATTTGCTTTCCATAGTACACGCGCATCACTTTGCAAGGAGAAAACTAAGTAAATACTGGCGTGAAGGGGCCCCGTTGGCTTCAACACCTGTACTGGGGTTTTTCAAAGAAAAGAGATCCACAAAACATTTGGCTAAATATATACTTAATTTTTCTTCTTCTATGTAGTGGCTTTTCAGATGTAACTCTCTCTCCCTCGCACACATATACACACATGCTTTGTAAAGGTTAAACTCAGAGTCCATCATGTAGGGACCTACCTGGGAGAAGGTATGACCACGTGGCCCAGACGTACCGAGGGCTCTAAGTGCCAGTGAAGCCTTAGAGGGTTAAGATCCTGTGAGCTGACGAGCCTTGAGGCTTATTCTTGTATTAGCTGACCCGGATATGTCATGTAGGCACCAAGACCAAATCCTGCTCCATGACATGGGCGGAGAGACAATCTCTAGGCTCAGATGTTCAGGGGAGTGTGGCTTCCAGGGGTGTGAGGGGCACTGGTCTGTAATGTCCTCTCAACGGAAATTCCAGATGTCAGCTTCCAGAGCAGTGTGCTTGTCTGGAGTCAGGTGATTTCTATGGCGTCCATCCCAGCGGCCCTGATGGCATCCTTTCCGTGAAGGTGGGCAGGCAGCAGGACCCGCTCCTGCCCTGGCTCCATGTACTGTTTACCAACACGGATCCTGGCTGTCATTTTCACATCTCATTTCCAACTTCTGACGCAAGTGAGGAAAACTCCTGGATCACTCTCTATCATGTCAACTTGGCCAAAAGCTAATGGCGCAGGACAGGAGCCGCAAACCCCAGGGCAAAGCGAGTGGACTTACCTAAGCCACTTACCTGCACTCAGCCATCCATATCAACTCCATCAGTTCAGCGAACACTTCCTGACCCTCCACGAAAGTGCCTGTGTGAGCCCTGTGGGAAACGCAAGAAAGGGTCCATCTTCCCTCTGGAAGCTCCGGTCTGGAGAGGAAGATATTCAGGGATAAAGAATCCAGACAACAGAAGGCAGCAGCGAGGGGCCAGGACAACGTGACAGAGGGAGGAGTCAGCTCCGCTCTCTGATTGGCACTGGGGAGCAGGCAGGTGGGACCTGCACATCCTCCAGAGCCTTTACAGTTTTTCCTAAATCTAGAGTCATGGGGTGTGATCCGGTCTTCATTCTCCTTTACATGTCAAGAGCCAAATGAAACTATCTCCGAGCACATTGAAAATAACCGCCGGCGGCACGCGTCTGAGTGACCCATCCCCTGTGCGGACTCCGATATCCGCGGCTGTGCTTTCTGCTGCCTCTGTGTAAGTCGGAGGGCACTGGCCTGCGAGGGGGTTTGCATTGAGTCGGCAGGCATGCTCACAGGAACCCGTGCCGTGTGCACCTACAGGACCGTGTGGAGAACCTCTCAGGGCCTGAGAACTGAAGGGAAGAGTGAGGACTGGACCAAACGATGAGCAGCACGGTCCACCCAGGGCCCCGTGTTCTGACGAGTTTAGCTTCTGTGCTGCTCGAGTGTAACCTCTCTTCTTCTCTGTTGTTGCCTCAAAAGGAAGTGGCACATATTTTGGCCTTCGTTTAACTTTCAGTCCCAGAATCGTAGATACTGCTGTGGGCTCACCAAAATCCAGGCGCTCATCTTCCCGGGCTCACAGCTGGACTACATTTCCCAGCCTCCTTTGCAATTGGGTGTGGCCACACGACCAAGGTTTAGCCAAGGAAAAGAAAGAGGACGTAGAGGGCACCACTTCCAGGACAGCCCATGGGACCTTTCTTCTTTTTCCTCATCTGACAGCAGAGCAGGGAGAGTGCTCAGGCTCTAGGCACTAAGAACCACTAATCACATGTGCCTATTTAAATTTAAATAATTAAAAGTTTTTAAAAATGAGGGACAGGTAATGTCGCAGTTCCGTATACTCATGACTCCTTCCCTCCCTCAAACCCAATGGCAAAAACAAGTGAAATTGAACTAGAGGATCCCCTACTTCTGCCTTGTGTCTGGGACTTGGATGGGACCCCAACACAGAAAGGCCAAGGGACAGTGCAAACACAGCTCGGGTGACGCGGGCTCCGTCCTCCTTCCCGCGTCCTGGTGACTCGGGCTCCGTCCTCCTTCCCGCGTCCTGGTGACTCGGGCTCCGTCCTCCTTCCCGCGTCCTGGTGACTCGGGCTGCGTCCTCCTTCCCGCGTCCTGGTGACTCGGGCTCCGTCCTCCTTCCCGCGTCCTGGTGACTCGGCTCCGTCCTCCTTCCCGCGTCCTGGTGACTCGGCTCCGTCCTCCTTCCCGCGTCCTGGTGACTCGGGGTGCGTCCTCCTTCCCGGGCCTGCCCACTGCCCTCCTTGCCTGAGGCTCCTCCCCATCGTGGGCCGCTGTGGATCGTAGATGCCAGTCTGAGTCCTGCCTCCAATGCTCCCTTTTTACCTTTAGAATCTTCTTTAACGTTTCTGGGCTTCAATCCCCTCTTTGTCCAGCTCCGGCTGATGCATCTAACGCAGGAACCAGTTTTATAGAAGTAACACATACACAGCATGGTCGTTTTCTCTCTCAGATCTGTTGCTACCATTTTATTTTGTACAGATACCCAGTTATTCCAGAGCTATATGTCAAAGAGGTGCTCTGTCCCGCATCCACTCACCGTGGCATTGGCACCTTTTACAAAGAGCAACTAAGCATGTGTTTGTGGCTCTATTTCTGGACCTGACTTGGTTCCACCGGTCTGTTAGGCTCCTAGTACGCTGCTACCACTGTCGTGACTGTGTTCACTATATTTAAATACTACAAAGTCAATCTGGAAGCCAGGGAACAAAGGTCCCCCAATGCTTTTCTTCTTTCAAAACATAAGTATCATTAAAAATTCAGTTCCGCAGTCTCAGTAGCCACAATTAAAATCTTGATAGCCACATGTCCTTAGTGGCTACTATTTTGGACAGGGAAGTATAGGAAATTCCATCCCTACAGAAAGTTCTGTTGGCCAGAGCTGCTCTAGAAGAGGTTAAACTCGCCAGAGGGAGAGAGGCTGGTTCTGGAAACATGCGGGAAGCAGACGCCTCACCCATCACTGCCACTGATGGGGTTTGCAAAGAAAAACAAACTTCTGTTGTTTGTGCCCTTTTAGATTTGGGGTTCATTATTCACTGTAGGTAGTGACCCTCATTTATTACAGGGTCATGTGTTAAGATGGTGAATCATTTAGTTCACGTCTCTCTCGGTAACCAGCAGAGAAGTCCCAGGTGAAGAGCTGTCTTGTCCAAGAGCAGTCGACTCGTGTGTTGCTGGGGCCGGTCTGTGACACTGATTCTGAAGGCGGGGAGAAAAGCATCAGGGCCTCCCAGCGGCCCTGGAGCTGGACACCTGCACATCTTCCCTTTTGATCAAGTCTCCACTCAAGTTCCACCTCCTCAGAAAGTCCCCCTGGTCACCCAGTCTGCGCCTGCCCCGTGTCACTGTCCTTTAGCATGCATGGCCCTGGCGTCCTTCCTCTTATATGAAAGGTGCCACCAGGAGGCCCAGAGCCTTGCTTCTCTGGCGCAGTGGGAAGCAGGAAGCCCTACAAACTGGTGAATGGATTTCTTGATTATTCCAGCAGAATAGATAACGTAAATATTTAAGAATGATTTGGTGACCAGACATAATGTTCATATACAATGTGAATGGTAATGAAGTTTTAAAACTTTGAGATTTTCATGGTTTTCCTTTGAAGTTATGGGAGATTCTTAGCAAATTATCAATCTTTGCTATAGACTCTGTAAGAAAACAATTCATGACAACTGTGCAAGGCCTCTGGTGGGGGTGTCTGCATACGTAGATGCAGCAGTTACGCGAGGTGGGCGAAGGCTGTTGAATTGTGGACTTGGGTTTCAGGAGCAGCACCCTGTGAGTGTCACATCATGTACTTGAACTTTCAAAGGTGAGTAATTGCTTCATCACAAAAATATTAATACAACTTAATTACATGTTCCCTCTAAAAAGGGTATTTAGATGATGCTGGAATTCCATAGGCTGAAATTTGAGTTAAATTTCCATCCCTGACTCCCGGTGACCCTGTCTCAAACAGGAAGATGGTAAATCTATGGACCACAAGGCATGTTTGTCCTAATCTGCTGTCGGTATTGCCCACTGACACGAGCCCATCATGAATAGTTTGCCTACACAGAGTTGGTTTATACCAAATAATGGCATGTTTTATTGTAGAACGTGCAGAAAGGAGAGAGATATTAGAGCCTTTTTCCATAAAGATTTTTACTCACTGAAAAAAAAAGTCCTTTCATTTTATGGTTAAAACAACACGACAGTAACCAGCAATCTTCAGAGTTTTAATTGTATAAAGCTCACAGCTTTACCCTATTTCTTCTACGTACTTGTACACGGGTGTTGTGTAAGATTATCTTAGGGGGTCGGAGGACGGACACACTTGTCATTTCATAGCTATGACTTTTCGTTGCATTCTTTTTTGTGGTCACAGTGTGTGGCAGATGCCTCCCATGTAGTGATAAAAAGTTTCCTTTTTAAGTTAAAATTCGACTCATATGAAAAGTATTAGTACAGCGTAGCACTGATATAACATGGAGTCAACGGGATCCTGAGTGTGGTGTGCGTCTGAGTAGCGTGTGGGAAATCGCTCTGCATCCGACAGCAGGAGGCCCAGTCAAGCGGCAGAATTTCTGTTTCCGTACGAATGTTTGGTACCTGCCCACAGGTTTTTGTTTTTTTTTTCAATTTGAATCACATTATGCTTAGTTCAGTCCCTGGCAAACAGGGAATGGTTTGTGGATGACCATAGAGTACCTGAGTCTCACGGAGGGAATAGACGATTCTTCTGGACACCCACGTCTATCCCGGACGTTAAGAGTAAAAGCCATCAGTCAGCCAGGTGAAATGGAGTTTCCAGCTGTGGGCACAAAAACACTCCTTTCCTTGGTCTGGAATAAAGTCCCAGTGTCATAGAGACTGCTCCACAGGATGGTCCTGCATTCGTGATGAGCTCTGTCACCTTCACTCAGCTTTCCTCCTGAAGGAAGCCCGGTGAGCAAGCCCTGTGAGCAGAGGCACTTCCTGGGGCCCATGCCACCCCCAGAGCTGGCTCCTCTCGGTGGCTGTCACTGCTGCCATTCAGACCCCCTCCCCCACCCTGCCGGCCTCCCAACTCTGAAGTCACATCAGCTGAGAATTCAATGACCTGTCTTAACCACAGTGACCATTGTGGTCTCCAGTTACTCTGTGGCTGGGACCCATTTCCCTAACAGGAAGACATATTTTAAATGACATGAGGCACAGAGAATTCTCAGAGGGCTTTGACAGGTTTGGAACAACCAACCAGGAGTTCCCAAAACTCACCCCACTTTGTCCCACCCTCGTTGGTCTGAAAGTTAGGAGAGCCCGTCAGGACTGGCGCTCTGACCGTCGCCAAGGCTTTCCTGTGAGTGCCCTGTCGTGACGGCCAGAGGGTGACAGTCAGGACATGGCAATGGTTGCAGGAGCAGAAAGGACAAGTCAGGTGTGGAAGTGAAAATAAAATGCTCAACAATTGTCTGCAATTCATAGGCTTTTCTCAAGCCCTCAAGGGAGGATCATTTCACCGAACCCGGGGTTCTGGGGACATGAACGGGAGAGGCTCAGAGTGAGGTCCACACCTGCCAGGTAACCTCACACCCATTCTTTTAATGGAGTTTGTTTCTCTCCTAGGCGACTTTTTAAATACTCACCACTCAATGCACATGATAAGGAACCACCCTAGCACTTCACAGTTTCATCTCACAATTTTCCTGTTTTATCTGTAGTTGTATCTCGCCATCCCCCACCCCTAATAATTAGGGGATGGACGCTTGAAAGCACTCCCAACATTAGAAAGGAAAAAACAGTTTTAAACGTTTTGATCAGCTGAGAACGCGTGCACCCACAGCCGCCATGCGCAGCTGCTATACCCTGGAAACGCCTAAGTCCAGAACCAAATTTGCTGTTTCGCTGAAACCACCTTGATTCTTCCTTTTCTGTCGCCGGCGGCATCGTCTCCGTGCTGAGCCCTGCAGTCAGGGCTCCCTCACCCCAGCTCAGGCTTAGCCCCAAGTGCTGGTGAAACCTCTCCTGTCCGCCCCCCATGCTGGGAGTGGTCTTGTCCTGCCTGCGCTTTGCCACAGAATCTCCCCGCCCCCATTCTTCCGTGGCCATCGGCTTATCTGCCCTCCAGTCTCTCGTTCCGCCTGCTTCTCCTCCCGTGGGATTGTGCCCAGGCTGGTTCTGCCCCCGCCACCTGTGCCATCCCAGCTCTGGGCCCACAGTCCCAGGCCCTGCCCGTTGCTGGGGCTCAGGCCTCTAACTGCTGACCCTGCTTTTATTGTGCTCTGATGCCCAGTCCCAGGGAGACTGGACGTTGTCTGAGGGCTGGAGTACGCCTCCTGCCTCATCCCCTTGGCCCTCTGGGGCCCGGCAGTTTTACAGAATTACCTGTTGAGCAAATGATGAGTGGATGCTCCCCAGGTAGACTTTAAAGATGGGGAACCAGGAGCCGGAGTTGTCTGAAGAATGAATCCTTGTTTTCGATCCTTGCTGAGTCTTTCTGTCAAGGACTCTTTGGACTATGAAAACAGGAACAATTATGGTGTAAATGGACTTTGAAAATAGCAATAATTAGGTAATTAAAAATGTACTTCAGTGTCATTATGGTGTCCATAAAATTCCACCATCGAAAAACAAACTATTTTAACATATTTTACTTAATATAATTCATGTAATTGTGATTTTTATGTTCCACCTAGTTATGCAATTAAGGAGTACACGGCTATTTCTTACAATTAAGCTAAAATCTGCCGCCAGTTTAGAACGTGGAGTATGATGTATTTAACAACTTTTTATGCTAAATAGTAGGCATAGTTAACATTATATGCATTTAATTCCATTTTAATTAGTTGAATAATATTTTTACGTGTAAATTTAGGCCTAACTAGAATGGCACAGCCCTGAAGGGTGTTTTCTTTCAAGTCACGTGTCTGTAACTTGCCAATGTTTCCACAGAGGAAACCGGTCGGAGGTGTGAGTAGCGAAAACGCACGTGTCCCAGCACTCAACCCAAGCTTCCCACTCGCTGGTAAATCCTTCCTGTGCCACACGGGTTCTGGGCACGCCTCTCAGGGGGACACCCCCAGGAAGTCCACGGACTGTGTTCCAGTTCGAGGCCTGAGGCTGGAGGAGGGGTCACACTCCCGTGCTGCTGTGGGTGGGGGGCAGCCTGCACCCCACACTGCCTCAGCTCTACCTGACCTCAGCCCGTCTTCCTGGAACCCCAGCTGGAGCCCTGGCTGGCCCTGAGGACGTGATGATGGTGGAGGCGCCCGAGGTCTGCACGTGGAGCTTCGTGGTCAGGCACCACCGGGAGGGGCCCTGCCATGGCCACGGCCACGGGCTGGACTCAGCGTCCTGAGAGCCACAGCTTCCTGAAGCCTGTGCCTTCACTGCCCTACATCCAACCAACCAGGCCAGACCCCAGGCGCGGGGCGTGGCCGTGCGCCAGGCAGTCACATGCTGTTACCCTCGCCCCGCAGAGGATGGGAGTCCAGAACCCATCTTTTCTCCTGATGAGGGCACCTTGGTTTCCCTCTCCACGTATACTGCACCCGGACCTTCCTTGCCAGGACACTGGCATGTGACCTCAGCTGGCCCTCATGCTCCTTTGCTGGGCGTGTGAATGCTGAGAGGAAGGAGGCAGAGAAGGGAAATGGGGCCGGTTCGCCCGGCAGGATGCAGGGACCTAGCACCAGCTCCCACAGCCCAGATCCTGCGACCGCTCAGCCCTCACCCTCTCTGGGCCCCTGATCAGCCTTTGCTTTGCTCCCTCATGGACACCAACCCTCCTCATAGTAATCACAGCTGATTTCTGTGGCTTGAAACCCAACAACCCCTTGTACCAGAGTGACTCCCACATGCATTCATTCGTCGAGGGGAAGGGTCCCTGAGCGTCTTCTCTGCACTCGGTGCTGGGGTCCCAGCTGCCAGCAACAGAGTCTGTCTTCAGCAAGGGCAGCCATTCGTTACACTCAGGACTGCGTTACTAGAAAAGGAGCTTGTCCTGGCCACACACACTGGACTGCCCACGACTTGGTCACATCGAGATAGGTTGTCCCAGGATCTTGGAACCTGAGTGCTTTTCCACATTCTGCTCCAGCATCAGTCAGCAGTTTGCTTCCTCCACCACGATACCCAACTAGCGTGAACAGGGGTCAGGTGTTTCAAACCACAAGAACATCTCCCCGGAAATCTCTCCGAGCAACTGACCAGCTCAGCCTTGCCTGGGGACTTCGTGATGGGCAGTTTGTTGGGGTCAAAAGAAACCCAGTGCAGAATCAGAAGACTTGGCCCCATTTGTAGATTTGCCACAAAATTCCAAGGTGATATTGGACAAGTCAGTTCTCCTCTGTGAGTCTGTTTCTCTCTGTGCAAATTGAGAAGTTGTTCAGATAACCTCCACTGAGATTTTCTAAACATCATCTGTCCAGGTGAAGCCCTTGGGATGAAAACAGAGAAGAGCTGCTTCTCTCTGTGATGAAAAGGCACAGAGTGGCACAGAAAGAGTTAAGTTCTGCAGCACTTTGCAACTTTTATAAAAAAATGCGTGCACTTTAATTTCTAATAAAAAAATCAAGCAGGTATGAATAGCAATAAAATTGCTCAAAATTTGTTCAAATTGAAGGGAAACAATTGAAAATGGATTTGGAAATATAATGTTTAGCTAAGCAAGCTGTAATGTTCGGTTATTTTAATCAGCGTTGTAAAATAATTTAAATGATGCACGAAGAGACGTTCATACTTTAATATATAACCGCCTTTTTTTCTGACACTCTCATCAAAAGGCATTTCATGTTAATGATTTTACAGGTGGAGACAAACACCAGCTCCCAGCTTCTTCCCTGCTCCCAGCTTCTGTTTGGAGCTCTTCAGATTTGACTGTCTTTCTGCTCTTTCCTAGTAGTCTTAAAGAAAAATTCCCATAATTCTGCAAGAAAACTGGTGTTGCTAATGTTTCAAAGATAAAAAACAAAAACAAAAAACAAAATCTAGGCTATTTCCCCAACACTATTTCTTTTATTGCATCTGAAAGTTGAAACGGAGCTCAGAGGTTGTCTGGATGACTCACCTGCGTCCAGGCCCTTGAATCTGGAAAAGGTTGAAAAGTATTGCTGCAGTCTAACTATGTATTTATCAAGTCTCCGTACCCTCACAAGGGAAGGAAACACAAGACAGCTGTGGGACTCGTGCTCGTCCCCTGAATGGTGACGGTTGAATCCCAATCATGATAGGGATCTTTGCAAGAACACTTTGCTGCCCCCCCAAAAAATGTGTTTGGTGTCACCTGCCTTACTTCTGCCCATATTGGTACTTGCTCATCCATCCATCCACCCATCCATCCATCCATCATCCATGCATCCATCCATCATCCATCCAACCATCATCCATCCACCATCCATCCATCATCCATCCACCCATCTATCCATCCATCCATCTATCCATCCATCATCCATCCACCATCCATCCATCATCCATCCACCATCCATCCATCATCCATCCACCCATCTATCCATCCATCCATCTATCCATCCATCATCCATCCATTCATCTCTCCAGAGTTTCTTCTAAATAAAAATAAAACAGACCTAGTTGTGTCTTTACAGCCATCTGAACACTGTTTCCAGTGTATAGAGTCTTTAGTTTGGCTATCCAGAAATGTTTTTGGAAAGGCAGCTTAGTTCTGTCAGCCAAGTGTGAGCAGTGGCGATGGGTGCGGCGTGGTAAGGAGCCAGGTGGCAGGAGGGGCCCGAGAGGCCCGGAGTCCCTGTTCTGTGTGAGCCTGCCACGGACGAGGGAGTGGCATTGTTGTTCTCGTTCGGCTGGGCAGCCATGGATTGGAAATAAGTGACCAGTTCTGGGTTGTCCCTTGCAGCCACAAGCTGCTCCCCGCTGTGGCGAGCTCAGCCTGGAGCTGCTCTGGGGGTAGAAAGGAATGAAAGTGCTGATGCCCCAACTCGTGGTGAGAAGGGCTCCCAGGTCCCCTGCCTGGGCTCCCGGGGACATAAATGGCTGGCTTTTCAGGGCCCCCAGAAGAAGAGGCTGAGTTGGGGTTGGGAGAAGCAGCGGTGGTTCAGAGTGAAAGCAGAGACACGACAGGCTGTGTCCCCACTGAGTGAAGAGGCGACTGCTGAAGGCGTCCACTCCCCAGCCATCCTAAAGCTCCCGTGCCTCAGTGTCCACCCATGTCGGTGACAAGTCTCAGCAATCTCCATATCGTGGCTTCCTGTGAGCGGTGGATGAAGTGGCAGGTGTAAAACGCCCTACAGCATCCAGCCGGGGAGGGGCTGCAGAGCAAGTCGCAGCTGTGAAGGCACTGGGTCTGGGACAAGTCCACAAGGAGGTGGCCTGGGCGTCTCAGGGACAGTGCTGTTCTGAGCCACATGCCACCCCTGCAGGACACAGCTGTGGACCAGGAAGGCTCGCTCCCTCCCCAGAACCCACACGGTCCCAAATTCCACTCTCCCAGCATCCTCGCTGCTCTGCAGGCCCATCCTCCTGTGCTAAGTGCGTCCCGGGTCCCCGAGGGTCAGTCCAGCTCCTGGTGTCCTGGGGACACAGGGCTCCTGACTTCCCAGAAGACGTGACTTGCTGGGGAGAAGAGACAGTGGACCTCGCGGCCTGCAGCAGGGCAGCAGGTAACTCACTGATCCTGCAGAGGACAGAGGAGGCAGATGGCATGACGGTGTGGGTGGCCAGTTGTCAGGAAAGAGTTCCCCAACCAGTGACCAGGAGACTTGCACTGCAGCACGTTAGATGAGCATTCGGTCTGCAGACTCCCAGCAACAGAGCAGCGGTTTCCCGGTCGGGGCACCTGTGGAAACGCGCTGGGACACGTGAGCAGTGGACCCACTGAGCCTACACAACTGTGTTACCGTGGGCACTGATTTCAGAGCTCTCCCTCCCGCTTAGGATGAGATTCCGGCGTGGAAAGATTCTGAAAATAATTTGGCAACCCATAGTAAAGGCCTTATAAGATGAACAGTGCTGGAGCCAGCATTTCCACAGCTGAGCTTCTCCCAGGAGAATGCTCACATACGCTCGCAGATATTTAGCACAGGGCCAGGCGTGTCAGTGTCACGGCTACTACAAAAAGCAGAAATCTAACTGTCCAAAAATGGTTGAATCGATAAAATCTTATGGTATGCACAAACAATGGAATAGTATTTGCCTATTAAAATGTAGAAGAGGAAATTTACTTTTTCAAATAGAAAAATGTTCATAATGAAAAAAATTATAAAACAGTAAATAGAGTAGAATTAAAAAGGAACACACACACACACACACACACACACACACACACACCATCTCTCTATCATCTATCTACTTATCTATGTATTTCCTGGAAGATACTATATGATAGGCCACCTTCGTTACTCATTTCTAAATTTCTTTTGTCAATTGTTATTGTAAACTGTTCTGCATTCACTTATCTTTTTTTCTAAATTTCCCCAAAGATCATGACTTTATGTTGGTTTTTGAATTTAGAAAAAACAGCCATCGATGTTACATCAATTTAAAAAATTGATCTCAGTGTGCTTCCTAACATTTAATGTTGTAATTTCATTTAAAGAAGTAGTTTCCAACTTAAAAACAACAACCGTATTCGGTTTCTACCACATAAGGAGGAGGAAGCGGGGGGAGGGGCTGGGCTGGGGGTTTCGGGGTCTGCCCTGGGCCTGGCCCCCTTCCAGAGCTGACGGACGGACGGACGGAATGCAGTCTCTGCTAGCGCTCGCTCAGCTCCACCCCAGAATCCTAAACTCCCGACAGCGAATTTTGCCAGGGGGTAGGGACGCTGGCGTACAGGTTGCTTCTTTGGGCTGTAGCTTATCTATTCCTTCTGTTAGTTTTTTTTTTGTATTAAAATGTGGGCATTTTTCTTATCAAATTGTATGACATCTAAAAAAAATCCCATTGGTCATTTTAGCAATTTGGTATTTATTAGTAATAAATACTTAAGTATTCATTTAGTTGTTTGTGTCGAAGAGGTGGCTCGGTGTGTCTTGATGGACAAGAGGATGAGTGGGAAGCGGGTTCCATGGCTGGTGGAATAGTACGCAGCCACGAAGAGGAAGGGCCTTGGCACCACACGCAGTGGTGGGTGATAAGCGTGACACATAGGTTGCCTTTCTATAGCGTATGTTCATATTTTATTATACATTTGTATATATATATATTTACAATGATGATATGTATTTAGAAATACATTTCATTTCTAAACTATAGTACCATACTAACATAACTTGAAGTGTTGAAATGCTACATTTTGTCATGAATAAAATATTTATAAATAAACACAGTGAAGAAAGCATAGGAAAGGAATGTATTAACTACAGAATCATATGTGCCAGCGCTCAGGTCTGACCAGGACAGAAGAAAGAGTCCTGGGCTTAACCTCCCCTCAGACGACTGACGTGGCAGCCCTGGCGGAGCTGTCCCGGGCCCTGCGGGTGGGCCCCCAGCTACCTGGTTTCTGCGAGGGGAGGTGCCTAAGGCTTCGTCCATGTCACAGGGGTTCAGTTGACACCCATAAGTTAGGCCACATGTGAGAAGCATTAAACTTATTCTTTTCTAACTGTGCCATCTGTTTTGTTGTTGTTGTTGTTGTTGTTGTTTTTCTTTTTTAAAATGTGTTTCCTGTCTTCTTTTGGTTTAATTGATTATATTTGGTCATCATTTTATCTCTTCCACTGACTTTCTTTACCCACACTTCCCTGCTTTATTATTTTAGAAGTTGGTCGAGGGACTGTCTTATGTATTCTTAGCTGATCACAGTGTAACTTGAGTGAATATTATGCCACCTCACATATAACGAAAAACCTTCCCATACTATTCTTCTGTTTACCTCTCCTCTGTGCTGTTGTTACCCGGTATTTTATATGTTATAAACTTCATACTTGTGTTTTTATTTTTAATTTAAACAGCCAAATGTCTTATACAGAAGTTACAAAAGGAGAAAATGTCTTTTAGATTGACGTTTTACCCCTCTTCCTTTTTTCATGTAGGTTAAGTTTCTATCTGGTATTATTTACCTTTAGCCAAATTTTGTGTTTTTGTTTTTTTTTTGTAGAGAAAAGGTTTGCTGAATATGCCTTTATTTTGGCCTCATTTTCCAAGGAGGTTTTCCTGGACACGGGATTCTGCGTTGGTTTATTGTGATTTCAGCATTTTAAACACGGCATCCGTTGTACTATAGCTTCTGGTGAGGAATCAGCCTTGCTCACATCTTTGTCCTTTTGTATGAAAAGCGTCTTTTATCTTTGGCTGCTTCTAGACTTGTCTGCTTTGTGAGTATTTTCAGCAATGTGACCACATTCTGTCCAGGTGACTTCCTTTGTGCTTACCTGTTTGTGATTTGGTGAGTTTCTTGGATTATCATCTGTGGCAATATTGTTCATCAAATGTGGAAATTTTTTAGGCATTATTTTTTTCAAATCATTTTTTCTATCCCAATCTCTCTCACTTTCTGACATCTCAGTTACACATACCTTAAATCATTTGATTAAATCACTGAGGTCTCTATTAATTTTTCAGTCTTTTCTTTTGTATTGCTTCAGGTGGGAGAGTTTCTACTGACCTGTTTTCAAATTCACTAGCTTTTGTTCTGCATTGTTCAATACGCTATTAATTCCATCCAGTGAAATTTTTATTTCAGATATTACATTTTTCTGTCCTAGAATTTCCACTTGGTTCTTTTTTTTTGTAGTTTTCTTTTTCTTTTTCTTTTTTTTTTTTTTTTTTGCTGTTTCCCACATGGTCACTCATTATGTCCAACATTTCTTGTAAGTCCTTAACTATATTTATATTTTCTGCTCTAAAGCCCTTGTTTCCTAAGTTCAATACTGTGTCATCTTAGGGTCTATTTCTATATAACATACTTGGCAACTATAGACTAGGAGCAAAGATTATGCAATAAACACATCTGGAAAAGAACTGGTGTTCAGAAAATACATGAAACTTACACAATTCAGTAATAAGAAGACAACTCAATAAAAATGGGCAAAAAATGTGAACAAATACTTCACAAAGGAATATGTTAGAATGACCAATAAGCATATGAAAAGGTGCTCAACAAATATGCAAACTGAGAGTGTATTTAGATTGCTGAGCACACTCACTACAACTCACCAGGATGCCTAAAATCGACAGGACTCTCGATGCCAAGTATCGGTGGCTAAGCGGAAAATGAGCCCCCACTGGGAAAACAGTCTGGACGTTTCTTATAACATTAAACGCACTCCTTCCTCTGGCCCAGCAGTGCTATGCCTCGGTACCTACTCCACGGATGTCGAAATACACGTTTGAATGGTCACAGCCACTTGGTTCATAACTGCCTGCTCTGGAAGCAGCCCGATGTCCAGCCAAAGTACAATGGACAGGACACTGGGTGGATTCTCACAACAGAACTCGATTCAGCAACAAAAGCACGTGAGTGCTGATAACACCACAGAGGGAGCATTGCAGAAGCATCGTGCTGAGTGAAAGAAGCCGGGTACAAGAGGTATATCCATAGGGTTCCATTTTACACGGCTCTAGAACAGGCAGACCAACTTATGGTATAGACACCAGAACAGCGGCAGACGTCAGCTGGCAAGGGGCATGAGGGAAGTTTCTGGGGTGGAAATGCTCTGCCTAGTGGGGACATGGGCCGCACACGTGTGTGCCTTTGCTAGAGGCTGAACACGTACTGCCTTCTGCTGTGTGCAACCTGGGAGGTGGGCCTGGGACCGGGGCAGAGGCCTTGCCTGGACCTGGGCATGGCCAACTGCTCCCCAACTCGCTCCTCGTGCTTGCTTCACCCCTGCACCGGGCCACCCTTCATCCCGCTCATCACAGGAGGATTTGGCAAACCACTCCTCCATTCTGCTCTCCCTCGTCCTGTGGCATCACTCCTCCATGTTCGTTGCCTCCGCTAAGGAGCTAGGACATGGGGAGAGGTGGGGGCATATGGAAGAAGGGCGTAGAGGCCGTTGCCAGCACCCTTGGTGTGGCCCCTGGCTGCCCTGAAGATGAGCTTTAAGCCCAGGGAGCTGCAAGAAGGCCCGAGGAGCCCAGGGTGCGTGGGTGCTGATGGAAGTAAGTCTGCAGGGAGCTGGGAGAGGGGTGGAGCTTTCCCCACTCTGCGTTTGCCTCTCCCACTTTTTAAAAAAAATCTATAAGATTTTTAACCTTTAAACTCCAGACGCTCTGAAGGACAGTCCCGCCTTAGCAGCCCGCGATGTGGCTCTCAGCTCACCTACTTCCCACTCCACTGGTGTGGACGCTGTAGCCCTTGGGAAAAAAAGGCGAAGGAACGCATTTTTCCTCCCCCTTCCCATTCTGCTCTACTGACCTTTTGCTTAGCTTTTTGCTAATGTCATTTTCACTCTTGGTTGGGCTTTCTCGACAGTAAGGAAGACTTCTTTATGAAGCCGTGGTGATAAACTAGGGTCACACATTCATTCCCAGCCAGGAATCCACTTCATCAGCTCCTGCTTCAATATCAAATGCCTCTAATCTAATCAAGAGAACAGCAAAACTGCATCCTGCCCCTGTAATCCTGTCACTTACCACCTCACCAGATTTTGAAAAATGCAGTTTAATTAGCAAAATAAAAGAACTTCATCTTGCCCCATATTATTCACACAAGTAAAAATATATGCGTTGGCTGAAGATAAAAATAAATTGCATGAGGCTACTCACCAGATGCAGGGTGGGGGCAGGGAGGCGGGGACTGGAAGCAACCCCAGGATTTCCTGGGGCCTCAGCACAGCACCCAGGGGCTCCTTTGTCTGTGAGGATCGCACACGCTTCCCTAGAGATGGGAAACAGTTAGGCCAAAGGCATTTTAACAGGAATACTCTCCTTTTGTGGAGTGTGCTTTCTGTAGCATGCAGTGGGGCTCAGCCAAGCTGATGGGTGCTGTGGATTTTCATAAAAATTGTGAAAACTAAGAGGTCAAGAAACAGAGCTTTGACCGACAATTATTTTTAAAAAGGAATTAAGATCCCATTTTAAAAGATGATTACACTGAGGAAGAAAGCGTGATTGTTTTTGTCTTTCCTTTTTACCTTCAGCCCCTCTACTCTCTTCCACGTTCGTACAATGTCTGCGGAGCTGATCTGGAATGTACCCTTTATGACTCCGTCACAGTCATAACAGCACCACGTTCCGAAGGCATAATTAAAGATTTACCCAGATTTATGAGACTTTATCATTATCAATAGGGTGAGGAATACCGGGGGACCCATTGATGGAAGGTTTTGCTCAGCATTTTCCTGAGCAATGAGAGAACTGGTATTACTTTCGTGCTCAAAAAAATGACTGCTCGGCACTGATGTATGGCCCGTTATTAGGAAGGGAACACCACAGACACGCAGTCAAAACACTTCCGTGGCCTCCCTGCGGCTTCCTTCCGGGGGATGGAAACGGGAGAAAGCAAACGGTGCTGCTCATCAAAATGGGTGACATGGAGACCGCGGCTCCCTGCAGCGGCCAGCGGCTGACCTCGCAGATGCCCTAATAAAGCCTCAGCTGTGTGAAGACAGACGGCTGCTGTGCCTCGAGAACAGCAAGGTGCCCTGCACACCGACCCTCGCTAGGCCCCCAGACACCAGGGCTGCCTGGCTCCTCACTTTCCCATTTGTTCTGGAAGGAGCACCCCAAGTGCACCCGCGGCCTTTATGCCCGTCCCATTTCAGAGCGTGGCGATTCTGGGCAAAGCAGGGCTCCAGGGCTATCCCAACAATGAGCTTTTCTTCTTGTTGCCAGTGTTTCATTGTCCCATCTCACGGCCGTCTCCACGCAGCAGGACAAACCATTGCTCAGGCAGCACGTTCCTCACAAGGTAAACGAGCCGGCCTGGGCCCACGGCATGGCACCCTGTCTTCGGGTGGGGCAAGGAAGAGAAATGTGCTCAACGGGTTGTCATTATGACAACGCCTGCATGCTGGTGGCAGCTAGAACCTTCTGTCTTCTATTGGCCTCCGCAGGCTGTGCTCCCTTCTTCCTACTTCCTGCTTGTATTGCCAGGATTCAGGTCTCCAGAGAAACAGGATGTATAGGAGGCATATAGATGACAAGGAGGTGGGATGATAGACAGACACATGATAGATGGATGATAGACAGATAATAGATATGAGATAGATAGATAGATAGAGGATTGATAGGTAGATAGATGGTAGATAGATAGGTAGATCACACACACACACACACACACACACACACACACACACACGTCTAGACTTATTTTAAGGCACTGGCTCATGTGATTGTGGAGGCTGGCAGGTCCAAAGTCTGCCTGGTAGAGTGGTTGGCTGGAGACCCAGGGAAGAGCTGATGTGGTTTAAGTCCGAAGGCTGTCTGCTGGCAGAGTTTCCTCTTCCTTGGGGAAACTCTGTCTTTTTTTTTAAAGGCTTTCAACTGATTAGATGAGGCCCACCTACTATGGAAGGCAACTTGCTTTACTCAAAGTCTGTTGGTTTAAATGTTAGTCTCATCTGAAAAATATCTTGGGAGCAACATGCACGTGTGTTTGACCAATACCGTGGCCTCGTCGAATGGGCACACAAAATGAACCATCAGGCTCCCCACTTTAGAGCCCATGAGTTTCACCTGGCTCACCATCCACTAAGTGTCTTACACATGCGTTATTTGTTTAAGAGATAAGCTGACCTTGCGTGGTCACATCTGATACATGGTGGCCCCGCCAGAGTTTGGGGTACAGGAATGGAGAAAATTCTGGCAGCACAGGGAGGCCATTCTGAGAAAGTTGAGGAGTGTCTGGTGTTACAGCAAAGCCCACCCTCTCCTCTCCTTCTGAGAAGCCCTGCTCGCCCCTTTTCCCATGGAGACGCCTGGACTAAGGTCCTGGGTTGGGGTTGGGTTCAAGGTTGATCCTCGTGCCCCTCCTGGGTTTGTGGCCTCTGCATTCCTGTGTGACCTGTCACTGGGCCATGGTGCAGGCACACTCACAAAGGGAAGGCAGGGGGTGCGCCTTCCCAGGCCCAAGCAGGCCTCAGCTGAACCAGCAGAGGAGCTTGAAGGTTATTGTCTCAGTGGTTCCATTGCCCTGAGCGGGAGCCGGCTGGCCTACAATTTGGCAGACAGTCCCACGCACTCGCGCTTTGGCTGGATATGCAGTTCTGACGTGGGAGCGGTTATTTGGGAAGGTGTTTCCCCAGCTTGAACCCAGCCCTCTCCAAAAGCCTCTGGAGGAGGCCGTGCCACCTGAGACTCTGGCTTGGACTGTGGACAGACCCTGGTGGTGCTTACACGGCGGGTGTCACCAGGTCCAGCCCACACTCAATGTATAATAAGACAGCTTACGACTGTGGCGACCCTTTAATCCACGCGAGAACAGTAATGGTTTGGAGTGGTAATGACAGACCCTGATCTGTGGGTGACGGACGTGCCAAAGGGGTGGCCCTTTCGTGATCTAGCCAGGCTCCGGCTCCTCTTGGCTTCTCTGCGGGGCCTGGCATACCACTGCCCCCTGGCTTGGCCCGGGCAGGAAGCCCCTCACCCATGTTAATTAGTTGGTACGGAGCACCCACAATGAGGTGGTCATGTTCCACTTGATGGAATTGGCTGAAGAAATGGTGACATGAGAACAGGGCTGCCTCAAGGGTTTCCCGGGCTGAGGCTGTGTCTCCACCTCCTCGCGGTCACGGGCACATCAGCAGAAGCATCAGCACCCGGCACGCTGGTCATGCCCACACCTCTGCTCAGCTTGGCGCCTCCTCCTGGCAGCTGGCTGTGGTCTAGCTCCTAGGTGCCCAGCCAGCCCTGTTCTCACCCCAAGCCGCCCAAGGGCGTTCTCGCCCCTCTCACCCAGCCACAGCTGCCACCGGTGCCGAGGGTTCTAAAGAGAAGCTCTCAGACTGTGAGGAAACAGCCCTCCTGCCCCAGCACAGCACCTACAACTCAGCATCCACCCGCCCCTGCGCTGATGGTCACGCCAGTCTGCCCGTGAGGGGCAGGGTGGGCCTCAAAGCTGCCGAGCGCTGGGTGGGTTTCCCTCTTGTAACCACTCTAACCACCTTCTTGTTCTTAAAAATGGCCTCCGCGTGTGGAAGGTAAACGGGGACAAGATGAGAGAAGGCAGTGCTGTTCTGCTTGGTTCTTTAAAAACTGCCAAGTGACTTTAAATCTGTCCTCTCCAGTTTAGTTAAAAGCTCAGTTTCAGACCGGAGCCCCACGTCTCACGTGTCATCTCTCACCCTAATGAGCTCCACGAATGAGCCGCCAAGATTCCAGTCAGGACTTCAGCAGGCGAGTCTTCCCACACGGTCTGCATAGAGTGAAACGAGCAGTGAGGTGACAAGGTGACATAACCCGACTTATTGTTTAAACTGCTTACCTCTATCAGTCTGTTGACCCAGGAGTAGAAGTAGCATCATTACACACAGCCCGTGTGAATCTCTGTGCGAGGGGCATGGTCAGATACAGCGAGAGGCCTAAGGCTGGGAAACGGCCTGGTCATGGTTACCAAAGCGACAGAAATTGTGTCAAAGCGTCCAGCTCTCACTTGCAGTATCTCGCACGTGTGACAGGAGGAACATCTGTGACGTGCCCAGCAATATGTTTTAGCAACGTTTTGGGACCAAAATTAACATTAACAGGAAGACAGGTTTGTGTTTCTCTGTATTTGCACTTATTAACACCACAAGCCAAAGGTGATTAGCAATTCTGAGCCGTGTTGGGCGGTGGGTTTCCATGTGCAGCATCGACCGCAGAAACCTCCCCACTCATAGCTCAGAGTCTGGGCATGGGGCAAGTTCAGGGAACCAAATAGTTTCGAAAAGCTATGTTCTTCAGTCCCTGCTTAGACGTGAGGGAGTACGCCCAGAGGAAACAGACATGCCACCGTGCCACTGTGTTGGCTCTTCTCCAGTGTCTGTTAAGTTCCTGGCATGGGCCAGGCTCCATACAGAGCACGTGTGAGGCCTGGGCCTTACTCTCTATGACCTGCTTTCACAGAGTCTGTCTATTCATTCACTCATTTATTCATTCTCTCATTCATCGTCATTGGCTTAGCGATTCCTGAGTGGTAGGTCCTCTCTACTAGACACTGTCAAGCCCTGGGTCACTAGTGACAATCAGATGTCAAACTTACCTAGAGGAGTTCGTACAGAGGTAGGGAAGACAAGCAAATGTACACATAATTACAACACGAGTCACTAGAACCAGATGCTTCACCAAACTGTGTTTTAGGTGTGGTCCAAGGGAGCAGAGGGCCACTCTGGCTATTGAACCACTTGTAGATCTCCTAAATCTCCAAGAATCTCCACTGTCCTATCTTAGTGGGCTAGTGTGAAGATTGAAAGCCCTTAGAACAGTGAGCGGCCACATAGGAGCTCAATAATTATATCCAGCACCACCATCAATACATACACCACCATTACTGGCACTTCCATCACCACCATCACCACCACCAGCATTATCACCATCAACATCACCACCATCACCACCGTAACCACCATAACCACCATCACCACCACCACTACCATCACCACCATCACCACCATCACCACCATCACCACCATCACCACCATCACCACCACCACCACCATCACCACCATCACCACCATCACAACCATCACCACCATCACAACCATCACCACCATCACCACCATCACCACCATCACCACCATCACCATCACCACTGCTGTCACTACAATCACCACGACACCACCATCATCTTCATCAGACGGGATTCTCTGTTTGCCCTTCCATATCTACTCCCCATCCTTCTCCATCCTGCTCTGTACCCCGGGCAGCTGCCCCGTCTTGATTTCATCCACAGACTCCCTTGCCCTCTGCCTTCTAGTTGGGAATGGCCAATGGGTTGCCACATGGGACAAGGAAGTCAAAGTGATTATTGTTCTGGCGTTCTCCCTTCTGGGCCGCAGGTTGAGAACAGTGGCACTCTTCTGCTGAGGCCACCATTCCTGTGAGGTGACGCTCTCCCACTGCTGTGGCTCTCCCTCCTTCCTGGGCCCTTCCATCTTTGGGGTGGTGATGGCGACGGCTCCCCACTGTTGCTCGTCACTGGTGCTTCTTGGTGTTTCCTCTTAGTTCTTCCTCACACAATTGCAATAGTTCTGCTGTTAAACTCTCACTGGCCTCCTAGGACGTGACCTGTTCTTCTTGCCTGTACTCTGACCGTCAGCCATCAAGCTGCTGATCATCGTCGCCCTCGGTGTTCTCGGCGTCCCCCCAAGCAGGGCTTTGCTGTATTGTCACGTTTCCTGACCCCCAGCACCACCTTCCCCACAGACAAAAGGTGCACGTTTCCTTAGCAGACTGTTAGCTCTTGGCACCTGCGGCTTAAGCATCAATGTCCCCTGGACCATGCTCCAGCATCACCCCAACATGACACACCACTCACCTGCCCTTCCTCCCAGCTCCATCCTCCCGAGTCTAGATGGCAACTCTGATAACACAGCTCACGGGAACACGGTTCTTTTTGCTTCCCTGTGAGTTCCTGCAGAGAATGGCAGGGCTGGTGTCACCTTCTTCTCTGCAGCATTTCACATGGAATGTTCTCCCTCTGTCCTTGTGGTATGCAGGCACAAAGGAGGGATGGGTGAGGAACACCTGGCATTAGCCCGAGTCCTCCCATCACCACCACTAGTGCCGTAACCAGCGAAGCTGACGGCTCCCCTGCAAACTGTTGCTACTGTCCAGTGCTTAGCATGCATGAGGGATGAGGGGACGCTTGTCCAATTAAACAAAAAGATCATCATATCTGCCACTGGTCGGATGCTTTCTATTTGCTAAGCCCTGAGCTTAGTATCTTCAGATGTTTCATTTCATACTCAGACTAACCCTGCTGTGATGCTGACGTCACAGGAAGGTGAGGCAGGACCAGGCTGTAACGGCAGGTCTGCCAGACTCTGTCTTCTCTTCTCCCACCAAGGCCCTGTCCACAAAGGTTGATGACAAGAGTGGGTGCAGGAGCGGGGAGCGGGGCCCCAGGGCCTCTGAACGTCCCGCGAGCATCAGGTCTGTGTCTCAGCACTGTGCCACCGCCCTCCCGCCCGGTGTGCACCACCAGCGACGGCATCTCCTGTCACTTCCTGTGCTGAGCGTCAGGAGACAAAACTGTGGGCCCGAGATCCCAAGTTATGGGACGGGTGTAGTGACCTAGGGAGAGGCTTTTCTGTGCCTGAGGTGTCTCTAGGGTGGGGGTGCTCCTGAGGGCACTGGTGAGGGGTCATGGGGGGCTGCATCTAGGACCCCAGACTGCCCAGGAGGCACGTGTCCCGGAAGGAGGCCAGTGCGCTGGCTGGAGGTGGTGCTGGGGCTGTGGGGGGAAGTGGCCGCAGCTGCCCCGTGGACAGGGCCCGGCAGCTCCTGTAATGGAGTCAGCCGGGGACTGTGAGGCACTGAAACTTCACATTTGATCAGGTCAGTGTGGCCAGGCGCTGCCAAGGTGGTTCGAAGCTGCTTTGGACGACCGTGGGGGCTCTCTATCAGTGAGACCAACAGTTTCTGCGGTTAGTGGGCTGTGATGGTCGCCAGCACCATTCTCAGAGGGGAGGAAGGGGTGCCCACAGGCTCTGCAGACACCTGGGCTGTGCCTATGCCTGGGGCATCCCTGCCTGCCCCATGTCTCGCTGCAGAGGGCGCAGTACCAGGAGGGTCTGGGCAGTCCCGTGATGGACACTTTGAGGGGTTTCTCTGTGATCGTAGACTCCTGGGGGCAGGGCTATGTCCAGCTGCTTTATTCTCAGAGCAGAGCCTCCCTGAGGTCTGGGCGGCGTCGGGCTCAGTCTATCTGGGCCCACGCTGGTCGGGACAAGGCAGGGCACCACCCACCACCCTGACAGGTGGCCACCCGCACCAGGGAGGACGCCCACCGCGGTTGGAGCCTCTCTCGTCCCCAGGCTGGGCCCCTCCCAATGACCCCACTGAGGAGGGTCCTGTCCTTTACGTCAGCCACTGCCTGTCACCCAGACTCCAGTAAACTGTGCGCACAGCTCAGCGCCCCTCCCCCAGACCCTCTTCACAGAGCCAGTCCCTGATGAAGGTAATTCAAACACGCCTCCAAAACCAATCATTCTACAGTTTGTTTTTTAAAAGTCCATGATGACTTGGGAGAGATATTTCAGCTTCAGTCATACACGGGCCAGTTTTCTTCGCAGCTTTGGTAACATTTGTGCACATAACATTAAACACTTGAAGACATCTTTTCCCTTCTCTCTCTCTTTTTTTTTTCCATGAAAGCACAGAACCCGACGGGCTGTCAGAACTCCGGGCTGAGGGCGGCTTCTGTCCACAGAGGCTGCCTCTGTCTGTCCCGCTCTGGGCCCCTGCCTCAGCCTTGCCGTCCTGGTGAACTGGACCCGTCAAGCAGCCCCTTTGTCCTACAGACACATGGGCTGGGCTGAGAGCTCCGGCCGCTCTCCACTCCCGCTGCCCCTCACTCGCCCAGGGAAGCCCCGCCTGGGACCTGCCCGGCTTCGGGCTTCGTTCGTTGTGTTGGCTTACAGTCAGGGGGTCGAGTCAGAAGATGTTTCAGTCCAGGCTAAAAGTAAAAGCCAGAATGCATGCGGGGGTTAGGCTGCCAGAGACGGAGCCCTGTTTCTTCCCACCGGTTTGATCTCATCCCATCTACTTCCTCCCAGTCCCATCCCATCTCCCTCACACCCCTCTGCTTCTCATCAAACAGCCCTCGCCAACATCACCTGGCCTCAGGAAAACCTGTTCTGTGTCTCCCAATCGCAAATCACACATAGAACCATTTTCCTTCGTTTATTCACTAGTTAAACAAACTGCTGGTAGAAATTATAGTCTCATAGGGAAGATGAACACAAGATACATAGACAGATAGACAAATAACAAAGGTAAAGTCATAAAATGACACACACAATGGGACAAAACAGGCATGGTTAAGTTTGTGTCTACCTGACTGGGCCATGGGGTGTGGAGACATTTGGTCAAACATCTAAGTGTGTGTGTGAAGGTGTTTTCAGATGAGACTCACATTTGAATCAACAGACTGAGTGAAGCAGATTGTCCTTCCTGCTGTGGTGGGCCTCATCTAATCAGTTGAAGGCCTGAATAGCTTTTAAGGCAGAGCCTCTGTTGAGTAAGTGGATCAGCTTGAGTTGAGTGACTGCATCAGCTGGGGCATCGCTATTTTCCTGGCTTCAAGTTTGAACTAAAGCGTCCGTTCCTCTTGGACCTCAAGCCTGCTGGCTTTCAACCTGGAACCTACACCCCCAGCTCTCCTGGGTCTGCAGCTTCTGACTGCACGTCTGGGGACTTGTCCGCCTCTGTAATCACATGGGCCGATTTGTGACAATCTCTTTCTCCATCTGTGTGCATCCTCTTGGTTCTGTTTCTCTGGAGAACGCTCAGTAATAATACAACAGACACTGGTGGAGAGTGGCCCAAGTGGAGAGGCTATCTGAGCTAAGAGGAGGAAGGGCCAGCTGTCCAAAGGCCTGCAAAGCAGATGTTCTAGGAACAAGGGGAAGCATGTGCAAAGGCCCTGGGGTGGGAACCAGTTTGACGTGCTCCAGAAACCAAGGTAAAATGTGCCCGAGCACTTTCACACGCCCCTGACGCCTAGACCTTCCTCAGCGGGAGTGAGGATGGTATGTTCTTCGCTTGCCCTCGTTTCTAACGTGCAGTGGACTTACTGCACTCGGTCAGCCTGCCCACAGGTCCCCTCCATCCCAGTGGATTCACAGCACTGCTCTTCCTTTCAAAACACAAGTTAGATCGTTGATATTACTCCTCTGATCAATACCATCTACGGGCTGCCCCTTCCGTCCACGTGGAGGGAGGCCAGAGCCTGTGTGACGCCTGCACCGCTTCCCGAGCCCGTCTGCCATGTTCCCCAGCTCCTCCCGGGCCCATCGCATTTCCCCCAAAATAAGACCTAGCTGGACAGTCAGCTCTAATGCATCTTTTGGAGCAAAAATTAATGTAAGACCCGGTATTATGTTATATTACATTACATTACATTATATTATTAGATTAGGTGATATAAGACCGGTCTTATAATAAAATAAGACTTGGTCTTATATTAATTTTTGCTCCAAAAGACGCATTAGAGCTGACTGTCCAGCTAGGTCTTATTTTGGGGGAAATGCGATGGGCCCGGGAGGAGCTGGGGAACATGGCAGACGGGCTCGGGAAGCGGTCTTATTTTCGGGGACACATGGTATTAACCTGCCACCCTCCGGGCCCACTTCTGCCCCAGGGCCTTTGCACTGGGCCAGAGACACTCTTCCCCTAGGTTGAGGGACCCGTCCTTTAGCTTCGTGAAGTCCTGGCTCAGATTTCAGCTTCTCTGTGGGACCTGCCTGCTCGCCTCCCATCACACCTCCTGAGACACCTTGCTTTGCTCCGTCCTTTTGTTTCGTGAAGATTCTCCTGAAATACTACGCAAACTTTGGGGATTATGTTTTCTATTTGTTGCTTGTCTTTCCACTAGAACCTAAAAGCACAGAGACTTTTTCCGTTGTGCTCACTGATTGCAGATGGTAGGCGCTCAAGCCTTTGAGGTTCCCTGGGCATTGGCCTGTGCATTTTGGAGTATGTGTGAATTTCATATTTTGAGTTTCAGAATTGTGTGAAAGTTAAGGTCACAAAGTGGCGAGTGTGCACAGCAGGTTTGTGCTATTGCCGCCGCTGCACTGCTGCCAGCCGGCATTAGTGGAAGGCTGGCACGTGTGCCAGGTCTTGTACTAGCTCATTGCCTGTGTTTTCTCTTTCAATTCCAAAGCCGCCCTAGGAAGTTGAGTTAGCTCCCCATTTTGCAGATGAGGTAACTGAGGCATAGAGCAGGTAAGCATCTTGCCTGCCATCACTAACTTGGTGTTTTATGTAGCTGGGATCCAACCCAAGAAGTCTGGCTGCAAACCTCTGTCCTAAACCCTGGCCTGTCACCTTTGTAGGGGCCCTATGGCACGGGAGTACCTGAGCGTGTGGGATGTGGGGGTGCCGCTGGACCCGTTCACCCCACTGTGGCCAGAATGTTTCCTGAGGGCTTCATTAGTAGTCATTGTCGTCCCTGCTGAGCAGCCAGCAGCCCCAGTGGGACCGGCCATTAAAACAGGCTGCTGCTATCAGGAGTGCGCCTGTGGGGCTACCCTGAGCCGTGGCCTGGGTGGGTCCCAGATTTGTAATCACGAGTCAAGGAGAAGATTATGGGGAAACGGGGTGCAGGGCAGAGAGCTTGCTGGTCTCCAGGCGAGCAGAAGGAGCAGTGCTGGTGAAAGTTCCTCTGACTAATTAACCCCTTTTGTCCTGGTCCTCGTGCTGCAGCATCGCGCCCCATCCAATGCACCTGCCCTGCAGGCCCTCCCACAAACATGGAACAAACGCCTTTCAGGGGCCTGGACCTCTTTCCTCTCCAAGCTTCAGGGCAGAACAGTGGACACGGATGGCCTGGGGCTCAGCCACGGGCAGGGCTACTGAGCTGCAGGTCCCAGCCTCTCCCTGCAGCTCCCAGCCCACTTATGCAAGACTGCGTCCTCCCCAGTGTGAATTTGCTCATTTTGATCTATTGTACCTCAATTCCCTTTCTAAAGAACTTTTATTCTGAGAACAAGTTGATTTCTCTGTTGAAGGGTTCCTCTGTAATTAAATGATTGCTGAAAGAGACATCATTCTTCTTTTAGTCAATTTGCATATTCAATAACTTTAGGCTCACTTGCTCAGAGACATTAGAAAGTTTGTTTGTGTGTTTCTCTCACTCAGCTGTTTTCCGGTTGCCTTACCTCCTCTCCAGTAACATGGTGATAACTGAAGGAGAATACAAGAGAAATTTCTTCTAATAAAAAAAAAAATCATGTTGTTTCCAAACATGGTATAATTAACAGACAGCAGGGCTGCTGTAGGAGAATACCTTTAAAAATCCAGCTGTCTTATAGTTACTTGTAATTTCCTACCCGTCATCTGAACTCTGCAGCCTGGCTGGACCTGGAGGGATAGACGGGAGACACAGGGCCACAGAACCGTAGCCCTGGGGCCAGTGGGCTGCAGGCCCTGACCAGCGTGGACGTGGGGTCCTCTGTCACCACAGTGGGACTCACTCAGTGCAGATCAAACCACATGTATTATGGGCAGACTGTGGGTGTCCTCCCCAGGCTCAGAGGGCAAGGCCCTAACGCCCAGTGTGATGGTTTTAGAAGTGGGACCTTTGGACGTTACGTAGGGTGAGGCGAGGTCCTGAGGTTGGGACCTTCCTGATGGGAGTTGCGCCCTTATAGGAAGAGACACCAGAGAGCTTGCTCTCAGCCACGTGAGGACACAGCGAGAAGGTGGCTTCTGCAAGGCAGGAAGAGAGCCCACGGCAGGCCTGGCCACGCTGGCACCTGTGCTGGATGTCCTGCCTCCAGAGCTGTGAGAAGCCAGCGTGTGCCATGTAAGCTGCCCGAGCGGACTGATGCCCCACTCAGCCGTGGGGACCTTCTTCCTGGTCTGCCACTCCAGCACCCAAACTGTCCCTGGCTGTCAAAACATGCATGCCGCCTTTCTCCCTGCTTCTTGCTTGCCGTTCGACCAGCCGTACCAACAGTGCAGGTGAACACCAGTGAGCCCCCTGCCGGGGCCGTGATACCAGCACCCTCTGTAGTCAGGTTGTGCCAGCAGGTTTCTCCTGTACAAACCCTGGGCGTCCTCTGCAGTCACCACCTTGGCATGAAAACCCCGGACAATTCTGGGGTAGCACGTAGCCGCCTAACGAAACTCTGGGTGTTTCCGCTGCCTTTGGGACTTTGCACACAGGCGCGCAGGAGAACATAACGGGCTGGGAATCGCTGAGGCACAGACTGAGGAAGCTGAGCTGCACGGGGCCAGAGAAGCCTTGTGGTTCCGGAGAGCGTTGTTTCCAGAATATTTACTCACAGTGGCATTAGCTGGGTGGAAAAGGCCTGCTCCTTTGGCAAAGCTAACTCTTGCAGAAAGACATATTCAAACTCAAATTCCCCCAGGAGAGGGGTGCGCCTCGGATTGGCTGTGCCTTGGGGAGCCCCCACCCTCACGACCTCAGACGCTGATCCAAGCCAGGAGAGGATGCTGCATCCACAGCCTCTGATGGCACCTGGGGACACCAGCTTGCATCTGGGCTGCGGGGCTGCTGGGCAGTGGGGAGGGGCTGGGGAAACGGACACAAGGCTGTTGTTTTTGTAATAACGGTAAAAGATACATAACCTGAAAATTACCATTGTAACTACTTCTCTATTGTTTGTGGTAAAATGCACAGAACAGAATTGATCATCTTAACCTTTTCTAAGTGTGCCACCCAGCAGCACAAATTACATCCACGCTGTTACGCAGCCATGACCCCCCCCCACACACACAGACCTGGTTTCATCTCGCAGCACTGAAAGTCTGTCCCTGTGCATCACCACTCCCCCCCCAGCCCCGGCAGCCCCTTGGTACCTCTGTGCCTGAACTGAAGTACTCTAGTCCCTCACACAAGGCGACTCACATCGCGTTTGTCCTTTTGCGCCCATCTTCTCTCACCGAGCACAACGCCCGCCGCGCTCATCCAGGTTGCAGCGAGTGTCAGAACGCCCTCTTTATTGCTTCCTAATACTCCACCGTGTGTCTGGACCACCGTTTGTTTATCCATCGTCTGTCTGTGGGCACGCGGGTGCTTCCACCTTTTGGTTTTCTGCTTCATGCTGCTATGGACACGGGTGTACAAATACCCATTTCAGTGTTTTGGGGGTGTCTCTCCAGCAGCGGAGTTGCTGGGTCATATGGCAATTGTATGTTTAATATTTTGAGGAGCTGCGGACCGTTCTCCAGTGACTGCACCATTTTACATTCCCACCGGCCTTTAGGCTTTTAAGAGTCAAGTGTCTGCTTGAACAGCTAGTCTATCCTTTTTTTCCAGCGGCTGCTTAAAATAATATCACGACCTCCGGGTAGAGTAACGATGCCCCCCAGCCCTGGGCTGTCCCGTTTCCAACACTTCAGACTGGGTTTAATCTTGTGATACATCCTGTGCATCTGCTCAGATACAGGATTACATGTACAAGCCAGGTGGGGACGTGTGTGGAGACCCAGCTTATGCAGTTGTATTATTTCATCCCTTCACATTCCCGTAGGGATTGTCAGTGCTGGGTAGCCACCCAGACTGTCCAGTCACACGCCCATTGTGGACGACATCCTGTGGGATCAGGCTAGCTGGCCTCGGGCAGGGCCTGGAGACAGGGGCGAGGTTACGAGGGGCAGAGAAGAGATGAAAGGGACGGGTGTTCTTTGTTGAGTGGCCTCAAAATCTCAGCGGACGCAGCCTGCATCCTGCCTGCGTGGACTTGAGTCCGTGGAGCTGGCTGGCGGAGTCCAGCGGTGCCTCTGTCCTTTGAGGCGGCCACAGTGAAAGCTCCGTCTCCAGAGCTTACCGTGTCACAGCTTCCTGACGGAGGTCAGGCACTTGGCTGTCCCTGACCCCAGCTCCACGCCAGCTGCTTGCCGAGAGGGCCTGAGGGTGGGTTTGGACAGTTGCTGTGTGGCCATTTGGAGCACATATGCTACAACTGAGTCTTTCTGGCTCAGCTGTAGCTTGAATCTAATGAAAATGACAGAGAATGCCGTGGTCCGTGCGCTGCCAAAAAAGAGGATATTTCCCAGGAGACGGCACCTGGTAGTGCAGAAATAGACGCTCGGCTCGTGATTGGCTGGTGCAGACGCCACACACATCCAGTCGGTTCTGTCAGCCGCACAAGATCGCACCCTGGATACTCACGGCCACGACGCCCGCGCGGAAATCGCTGCAGCGAAAGGGGAAACGCTGGCTCAATGACGTCCATGCCATTCCCGTGCTGTGTCCGCTCCCAGTCTAAACTCTGAGAAAAGGCTGCATCCTCTGTGATCTGATTGTCCGCAGGCTCGCTTGTGGGCCACGCCTCACCCCTCTCTTGTACTCGCACGTGTGAAGGCGCTCCTTTAGAAACGCACCGTGGACTCTAACGGGCCTCTGTCCATCCACATGCCACTCACATTTCAACCCTTGAGGAATCAGTTACTTGAAAGTGAAGAGGAGACACCTCCCGTGTTGGCGTGTTCTAAAGGGACAGGATGGGGGGGCACTGAAATGGCCCCACTTTCCAGCAGGAATGCCACCAGCCCCGACAAGTGCCACAAGTTCAGTTGCTGTTTAAGCCCCATTCTAATAAAAGGATCCAACTGTCCAGGGTCCCTTTAATGACTGCCTGCCCAGTGACAATGACGTGTCTCTCTAACAGGCTGCCACTGAGCAAACATAATGCACAGCTGTGGGGTGAGAGCTAGTGTCTCCCTCCCTCCCTCCCTCGTTGGTTTCCTCCCGTCATTTCTGCTTCTCTCCACCATCGCCCCTTTGCATCGCTGCCTCTTTCATTCTCTTCCCTGAGGACCAGCAGTGCCCACTCAGGGAACGTGGCCTGGGGCCTGCGGCCACGTCCAATCCCGCCTGCCTGGCTGCCTGACCTCCAACGAAGTCGGTCGCCGGCCCCAAAGCTCAGTCCCCGTCCTTAAAACGAGGGTGCTGGAATCAACGTCGCCCCAGGCCCCTTCGAGCGCTTGGGTTTGAAGGGAACAGCAATTCACCTATGCGAGCTCAGGCAGAAGGTGATTTTGAAAGAGAAATACAAAAATCATTAAGCAGATCAGTAAATTTGATAATGAATTGTTTCAATTAGATTCAGGTGGCAGCAGATGTTAAATTACTTTAGCAGAACCAAGCTCAGGGGTTTGCGGTTTACTTTTCTCATTTCAATATACAGATACAAAGGGATAAATCACATTTTTAGGCCAGCTTGTCAGAAAGCCCCTACTGTGCCGGGCCCTCAGCATAACTTCTGTTGGTCTGGGAGGCGGGAGGTGGGCGTCCTGGTCCCAGCCCCAGCTCCTGGCGCGTCCCGTCTCAGGTGTCTCATCTGTAGGTGAGGACTGACTCATCTGGCCCTAACTGCGTCGTGCTTCCTTAAATCACTACGTCCCTGTGCCGCGCCCGTTACATGTTTCGCATGTACCTGTGTCGGGTACACAGTGTGTTCTGAAGTGTGCGGCTGGCTGTGGGGTGAGAGCCTTACACACCAAGGGGCTCCCAACTGTAACTCCTGTGGACCTGGGAAAGGGCACCTGAAGTTCAGGCCCGGATAAAGAATTGCTGTGCTCAGGGGTTGCTCTCGGCTTTCCGTGGGCTTGATGGGTTCTCAGCGGTAGCTGCATCTTGACAGATTGGCAGACACCGAAAGGCAGCACTAGGCAGTGACCGGGGCAGGGCTGCACCTCAGTTCCCAGGGCAAAGGGTGGCCAGCCGAGGGCCCCGGGCTGGGTGGACCGCAGAGGCCGGGTGACAAAGCCGCCTCTGTCCCCGCAGAGAGCGGGAGCGGATGCCGGCTTGGCACCACCCCGGAGGGCTCGGCAGGGTGGGCTCTCCAGCGCAGCCCAGGCCCGGGGCTGCCTCATCTTTGTGCACAGAATTACTGCCCTCGGGGGCCCTGCGAGTGAGGAGGGCTGTCTCCCTGTGCTTCCTGGTCCAGTCGTCCACTTCATAAATCAAAGACGATGTGTGGTACATTAACTGTTTGGTGTCCTGTTTCCAGGAGGGGAACCTCCACAGCTGCCAGAGTGGGGAAGACAAGGGCTCGGTAGCAGGGGTGCTGCCCCCACGCCTGTGAGCCACCTGCCAGGATGGTGGCTGAAACGCAGGTGGGGCCTGAGGGTCTCAGAGCTCCTCCCCAACCCTCCCCCCCACACACACACACTCACCAACCAAGCTGAGGTCCAGAAAGGGGAGGGTTGTCTGAGGTCCATCCAATGGGATGGAAACACTTGCACGGGCCGAGCAGCTCTACCTCCCTCCAGCCTTGTTGCTTCTTTATCCTTCGTTCAGTAAATACCCCCACGGTACACACTGTGCATGTCAGATGTCCCCACAGTACCCACTGTGTGTCAATATCCCCACAGTGCCCACTGTGTGTCAATATCCCCACAGTGCCCACTGTGTGTCAAACGCTATGTGGGGAGCTAGGAAGCTAAGAACTATTGAGGCAAGCGTTGGCTCCTCACTTTTATAATGAAATGTTAATGTTTGTTCACTTGGTTGTTAATTAATGGTTCTCTGTTCAATTCCGCCTGGCTGAGGTTTTCATCCTTTGATGGCTTTTGTCAGGCACCTCCTGGAGGCCCGGCTGGGCAGTGGGTCCCTCAGGGAGACGATGCTCTGAGTGGACAGATAATACCCTCCTGCGAGGGCTGAGCTGGGTCCTGCATCCCAGTGGGTCCTGGGCAGCTCTCAGGAGCAGTGGCAAAGGTGGTCTGTGGCAAGGGCTGGCCCGCGGCACGTGCAGGACTGGGGGCCTTGACCTGCTGTCATTGCCAAGGCCTCAGAAACCATAGTCCACATTGAGAGACACAGCAGTGGCCCTGGCAGCTCTTTAGGGTTCTCATTGACGGCTGAGACGTCCTAGCGACCTGTGGTCTTTGCAAGTGACTTTGGGTAAAGGCTTTGTCTCCACTGGGGGACATTTTCAGCTCCCTGAGCCGCCATCCCCAACCCTTCACCCCTACCAAGTCTGGAGAGGCTGAGTGTGTGCCTCGCGCCTCCTGGGACCTCCTGGGCCAGGATGCACACCTCGTCCAGTCCAGCAGGACTGGGGCACGTGACGGACGCACAGTCTGACACAGTGGGAGAATGGCAGGTGTCACCAGGGCCATGAGGAACAGGCGGCCCCAGCAGTGTCCCTGGTTTTTCCGTCTAGATGGAAGGAGGGGGCCCCATAATTGTCCTAGAAGGAGCCCCAGGCTGAAGGACAGTGCTCTTCCCCAGACAGCAGTGAGGCGCTCTGGGGACCACAGTGTCCCCGGCGGTCAGAGGGATGCAAGTGGAGTCAGGCTCCCATGGGCAAAGACTATGATTGCTGAGTCATCATCTAAGAAGCTACGGAGCGATACCTGGCTGCTTGCGCCCTCCCTTCCCAGCCCCACACCTGTCCCCTTTACTGTCCTCTGGCCACTAGCTGACCAACAGGGGACTGTCGGTGCTGCAGGGCTGGACCCTGGAGCCAGACCACCCACATAACCCCAGCTCTGCCCCCTGCTGTCTGTGTGGGCAGCCCCGGCAGGCCCCCACGCTCTGTGGGCCCCAGCCTCCTCCGTGCACACGGGCAGGGTGAAAACACACACCTTGGCCCTTGTGTGGACAGATGAGTGAATGATCGTGAAGCACTGAGGACAGTGCCTGCCACGGCCATCCTAACACACGATTAGTGGTGCTCAACAATCCCTCTGGGCTGTGTCCTTTTCGTCCCTGTCCCTGAGGCCACACTCACCTTTTAAAGCATCATGCCAGTAATTTTACTCCCTGCCGCACCTGTCAGCTTTCCTACTCCACTGCAGGATAGATAAATCCAGACTCCACCACTGGCATTCAAGGTCTTTCATAATTGGCTTCATCTTATGTTTTCCACCTTAATGCTAGTAACCCTGACTCTAACTCTATGCTTTAGTTGATCTAGTCCCATCCACACACCCACACATCCATCATCCATCCATCCATCATCCATCCATCCATCATCCATCCATCCATCCATCCATCCATCCATCCATCATCCATCCATCCATCCATCATCCATCCATCATCCATCCATCCATCCATCATCCATCCATCCATCCACCCAACCACCCACACATCCATCATCCATCCATCCATCCATCCATCCATCCGTCCGTCCATCCATCCATCCATCCATCATCCATCTAACCATCCATCCATCCATCCATCCATCCATCCATCCATCATCCATCCATCCATCATCCATCATCCATCCATCCATCATCCATCCATCCATCCATCCATCCATCATCCATCCATCCATCATCCATCATCCATCCATCCATCATCCATCCATCCATCCATCCATCCATCATCCATCCATCCATCATCCATCCATCCATCCGTCATCCATCCATCCATCCACCCAACCACCCACCCATCCATCCATGCCCATCAATTTAAACATTCACACTGATGTATTTTCAGGTTGGTCCCCAAACAGGCCTAAGAACGCGTTTGCCTACACAGAGGGCCCCACTGGCTTGCCTCCTGTTTTAGAGCTCTCCAGAGAAAGAGACTCCATCTCTATATCTGTATCTATCTAACCTGTATCTATCTATATTGTCTGTTAGACAAAGAGAGAGGGTGAATGACTGATTTGGGGACTGGCTCATGTGATGACAGGAAGTCCCAGGAGAGCAGTGTGGGTGCGAAGTCCTGAGCACTGGGAGCTGATGCACAAACCCAGAGCGGGGCGGGGCAGGAGATAAGGTGTCCCAGCTCCAGCATGAGGCCAGAAAGAGGGCACATTCCTTCTTCCTCTGCCTTTTCGTTCGCTCAGGCCCTCAGCGTCGGATGACGCCCCCACGCGGGGGGCGGGGGGACACCTGTTTTGCTCCCCTCCAATCCAAGTGCTAATCTCATCCAGAAACACTGTCACAGACCCACCCAGAAATCACATCCCATCTGGGCACCCTGTGGCCAGTCCAGCTGACACAAAACGAGCCAACGCGTCTCCCTTCTGCATCCTCAGGACCCCTCTGAATCATGTCCCCAAGCTCCTGGCTCCATGGGCTCACACTGGGCAGGCAGCTGGGAACCACAGCTTTCTCTTCTGGCAATGGAAGAGGCTGACCTCACTGCTGCTGTCTGACTCAGTGGGGCCTGGTGCACAGTAGGTACTCAGAGGACAGGAATTATTACTTGACTTCCAAGAATCCCAGGTCTCAGGCTCCCTGAGTGCCAGCGGTACCTACCCACTGTGACATTCCTGGCTGTGCCACCTTTCTTTGGGTGAATCTCGCCTGAACTGACATATGCAGAGCACACAGGAAGTGCTCAGCAAACATCTAGTTCAGGGAGTACAGAGAGGTTTCCCAGCCCCGGTTAACACTCGCCGGCTGCGAGAGGGACTGACGGGGTTGCAGGCTTTCTCTAGCTCAATGCTCAGGACATTCCATGATCAGAAAGGGTGGGAGAGGGACGAGTGGCAAGACCCAGGAAAGTACACGAAGTTAGAGAAAAGCCATCACCATGTATCCATTAATCCGTTCAAGTTGGGGAAACAATTTCCGTGGGCTGGGAGATGACGTTTTCCCCTCTATTTTCAAGACACTAACATAAATTACCATTTCATCTGAGAGTCAGATAATAGTTGCATTTAAGTTGTCCATTTGAGAATGTCATCATCATTTTCTGAAGAAAGTCTTGAATGAATATTATACCTGAGGTTCTGAAATCCTCCCTGATTATAATTACACAGCTCAGCGTTGTTTAGTCTCCATAGTCATTACTGAGCACCTACTGTGTGCCAGGCACTGCGCCGGGGCTGGGAGCTGTGGGTGAATGGACAGGGCACTGTCTCCACGGGGGGTAGGGGTGCTCTCACCCCGGGAATGGACTCAGGTCAGTGCATGGAGCTACAAGTCACGTCACTGACTTCACCACTAACTGTGCCTGACCAGAAGCACCGATGTGGCCCTTTCATTTGGGCTGTAAAATACTGAACCCCCTGACTTGACACATGTGAAAATGAGCTGCAGAGATCCGTAAGTAAAGACCCATGTTGGTGTACGGCAGGGCTCGGCCAAGTGTGGCCAGTGGGCCAAACCCAGACCCGCTGCCCATGTCTGAAAGGTTTGCTGACACACAGCCTGTCCCTTTTTTTTCACATGGTCTCAGGCGTCGCCTCACGTGGCACAGTTGTGTTGAGAAAGAGACTCCATCTCTATATCTGTATCTATCTAACCTGTATCTATCTATATTGTCTGTTAGACAGAGAGGGTGAATGACTGATTTGGGGACTGGCTCATGTGATGACAGGAAGTCCCAGGAGAGCAGTGTGGGTGCGAAGTCCTGAGCACTGGGAGCTGATGCACAAACCCAGAGTGGGGCGGGGCAGGAGATAAGGTGTCCCAGCTCCAGCATGAGGCCAGAAAGAGGGCACATTCCTTCTTCCTCTGCCTTTTCGTTCGCTCAGGCACTCAGCGTCGGATGACGCCCCCACGCGGGGGGCGGGGGGACACCTGTTTTGCTCCCCTCCAATCCAAGTGCTAATCTCATCCAGAAACACTGTCACAGACCCACCCAGAAATCACATCCCATCTGGGCACCCTGTGGCCAGTCCAGCTGACACAAAACGAGCCAACGTGTCTCCCTTCTGCATCCTCAGGACCCCTCTGAATCATGTCCCCAAGCTCCTGGCTCCATGGGCTCACACTGGGCAGGCAGCTGGGAACCACAGCTTTCTCTTCTGGCAATGGAAGAGGCTGACCTCACTGCTGCTGTCTGACTCAGTGGGGCCTGGTGCACAGTAGGTACTCAGAGGACAGGAATTATTACTTGACTTCCAAGAATCCCAGGTCTCAGGCTCCCTGAGTGCCAGCGGTACCTACCCACTGTGACATTCCTGGCTGTGCCACCTTTCTTTGGGTGAATCTCGCCTGAACTGACATATGCAGAGCACACAGGAAGTGCTCAGCAAACATCTAGTTCAGGGAGTACAGAGAGGTTTCCCAGCCCCGGTTAACACTCGCCGGCTGCGAGAGGGACTGACGGGGTTGCAGGCTTTCTCTAGCTCAATGCTCAGGACATTCCATGATCAGAAAGGGTGGGAGAGGGACGAGTGGCAAGACCCAGGAAAGTACACGAAGTTAGAGAAAAGCCATCACCATGTATCCATTAATCCGTTCAAGTTGGGGAAACAATTTCCGTGGGCTGGGAGATGACGTTTTCCCCTCTATTTTCAAGACACTAACATAAATTACCATTTCATCTGAGAGTCAGATAATAGTTGCATTTAAGTTGTCCATTTGAGAATGTCATCATCATTTTCTGAAGAAAGTCTTGAATGAATATTATACCTGAGGTTCTGAAATCCTCCCTGATTATAATTACACAGCTCAGCGTTGTTTAGTCTCCATAGTCGTTACTGAGCACCTACTGTGTGCCAGGCACTGCGCCGGGGCTGGGAGCTGTGGGTGAATGGACAGGGCACTGTCTCCATGGGGGGTAGGGGTGCTCTCACCCCGGGAATGGACTCAGGTCAGTGCGTGGAGCTACAAGTCACGTCACTGACTTCACCACTAACTGTGCCTGACCAGAAGCACCGATGTGGCCCTTTCATTTGGGCTGTAAAATACTGAACCCCCTGACTTGACACATGTGAAAATGAGCTGCAGAGATCCGTAAGTAAAGACCCATGTTGGTGTACGGCAGGGCTCGGCCAAGTGTGGCCAGTGGGCCAAACCCAGACCCGCTGCCCATGTCTGAAAGGTTTGCTGACACACAGCCTGTCCCTTTTTTTTCACATGGTCTCAGGCGTGCGCCCTACGTGGCACAGTTGTGTTGAGACAGAGACTGTGTGGCCTGCAAAGCCTAAAATATTTACTATCTGGCCCTTTACAGAAAGTGTCTGCCAAACTCTGGCTAAAGAACAAGGTAGCACGATTCCAAAAATGCAGCTGCAGGCCTGCCTCTTGGGCACATCAGTGCTGAGATGGTGGCCGGGGACACCCAGCGCTGCAGCTGCGGACATGGCTCCAGAAACTTCTCTTCTGGTGCAAACGTGGCGGCAGGTCAGGGAGGCAGTAGGTAAGTGGCGTGCCACACCAAGGACGCACGAGTCTAAATATGCACAGGGCTTGGGCTGAATATACTACAGACCGTCACGTGGAAGGCCGTGGCCCAGACCTGGGGCACCGACAGAGTTTGTCAAATGTTCCCTTTTGCTGGTTTGCATGCACTGGTATTATGCACACGCGTGAAGACGTGAACATTCACACACGTGTGGTGATCAAGGGCTATTCCAGTGCGGTGAGTGTGTGTGTGTGAATGCTAGGAACATGAATAGATGTTTCATGAAGTCCCACTGATTTGGGGCAGATGTAAAGAAGCTGGAACCACACACATCATTTGAGAGAGTGAAGGAGCTGCATGGAACAGCCGAGAAAGGCAGGGCATGTGTGAGGTCAGACAATTAAGGTCGCGAACTCATCCGAGAAAAAGTGCTACACACCTCACTGCTGAATGTCACTATGGTCACCTTCGAAGTACTGCCCCTGGGAAGCTATGCACCAATGCCAGCGCCTAGTCCACCCTTCAAAGCAATGTTGGACCTTTTTCTGGGATGGCCATCAGGGCTGTCGTTGTATTACCGTTTTCCTGAACATAAGACCTAGCCAAACCATCAGCTTATTAATATAAGACTCGGTATTATATTTATATTTTATATTATATTACATTATATTATTATATTAAATTATATAAGACCCAGTCTTATATTATAGTAAAATAAGACCAGGTCTTACATTAATTTTTGCTACAAAAGACGCATTATTGCATATTGTCTGGCTAGGTCTTATTTTTGGGGAAACACGGTACCCTCGATGTCCTGAATGTCATCAAAATGTCTTCCTTTCAATATTTCCTTTCTCTTCAGGTAAAGAAAGAAGTCATTAGGGCCAGATCAGGTGAGTAGGGAGGGTGTTCCAATGCAGTTATTTGCTTACTGGCTAAAAACTCCCTCACAGACAGTGCCGTGTGAGCTGGTGCATTGTCGTGATGCAAGAGCCATGAATTGTTGGTGAAAAGTTCAGGTCGTCTAACTTTTTCACACAGCCTTTTCGGCACTTCCAAATAGTAAACTTGGTTAATGTTTGTTGTCCAGTTGGTACAAATTCATAATGAATAATCCCTCTGATACCAAAAAAGCTTAGCAACATGGTTGCAACAAGTTCATGAACTTAATTGTCAGAGTTCATACAAAGAATTCACTCACATACACGTCAGTGTGTATAAAAAGTTATGTGAAGCCTATGTCTGCTTTTGACATATGCAAGTATTGTAAGTACATATGAAGACATGTAATTACATAGTGGGGCAGGGGGCTCAGAATTAGCCTGTGCCACGCTCATCAGAACCAGGGCGCTGGGGCCTGTCCCCGCCCCTACAGAGCAGGACTGTGTCATCTCTACGCCACGTCTCCAAGTGCCCTCCCACCAGCAACGAGAATTACAGAGCAGGCTGTCGTTCTCCCCGGGCTCTGTGCCCCGTCCACATACTTCTGTCAGCCCAGGCCCCACAGGCCCAGCCGCCGTCTGCCTCGTGGTCACGGGCAGGTCGAGTCTACAGGTCATGACTAAGGATGGGGATGAGGTTCGCGGCTCGTTGGAAGTCACCGCACTTTCCATGGATGAACTTTCATTTCATCTCATCTCGTTAGGCTCAACTCACCAAAAATATTGCACTTTATCTTATTGGAAGAAAAAGCAATCCATGAACCAGCCGGCGTTGACACTGATGACCGCAGGAATGATTCTGCAACGCAGGAAATCAATTTCCTGGCCGACGACATCATTTCCAGAGCTGTGATCTCCAGAAGAGATGGGGCTTCCACCGAGACCTCTGTACTCGTGCAGGTGGGTAATGACCCAGGAGTGAAAGGCTCCTCACTTGGAATAGATACCGGGGTGGTTATGTGACATCTGCTCATGCTCCTGGCCAACCAGGACTACAGCAGGTGGGAGGTCCTGCCACCAGGAATATCCTGTTTTGCTACACAGAGAACAGTGGTCGTTAGCATGGGTTTGACTTCCTCCAGAAAATGCAACGTTTGGAGACTGGGGCTATTGCTACCTAAGTTCTGAAAAATCTCTCTCTGCTCTTAGCCGTTCATTCAGCTAACAGTGTTGATTGAACACCTATCATATGTCACACACGGTTCCAGGGACTCCTAGCACATCGCCGATGCCAACTGAGACAGCGTCCTGTCTCCCTGGAGCCTAAAACCCAGTGGGCGGAGGATGGACAGCGAGCGACCAGCAGGATGGGGCGTGTGTGTGACACCTGGCTGTTTGCTTTAGTGCGTCTCTGCCACATGCCAGGAGCTGAGGTTTCTGCACGTGTCCCCAACCTCAGGAGGCACACACCTCAGCAGGGGAGCCAACGGGCCAGAGAATGCAACGTGCCGTGGTCAGCAGGCACTCTTCAGAATGCAATCTGCAGGTGCACCAAATGCAGCAGGACGCACATGATTCACAGGGGCGTCCCTGCAGCTGGGGCTTCTGCTACAGAAAGTTAGGCACCCTCACCAGTGCAGGTGGGCACCGTCCAATCCACTGAGGGCCGAATAGAACAGAAAGATGGCAGGAGGGCGGATTCGCTCTGTCTGTTGGTGAGGGGGGCCCTTGGGCTGTAAGGCTAGATTTCATCACGGCTGTCCCAAGACACAGACCCCTAGAAGATATAATATAATACACATTATATATAATTGTACAGGAGGTTCATTACAGGAACTGACTCACGTGGTTGTGGAGGCTGAGAAGGCCCGCGGTCTGCCGTCTGCCCATTGGAGAAGCAGGAAGCTGGTGGCGTAATGCAGTCCAAGCCTGAAAGCCTGAGAATTGGGGGACCGATGGGGTAAGTCGTGGTCTGAGTCTGAGAGCCTGAGAGAGGAGCGTGGATGTCGGAAGGCAGATATGGGCATCCGGCTCCAGCAGACAGAGCGAATCCACCCTTTCTCCCTCTTTCTGTTCTATCCAGGCCTCAGTGGATTGGATGGTGCCCACCTGCACTGGTGAGGGCGCCCTTCACTCAGTCCACTGATTCAAATGCTGACCTCTTCCAGAGACACCCAGAAGGAACATCCCACCAGCGACGTGGCCGTCCGCTGTCCCAGTCAGGCTGACCCACGCAGTTCATCGTCACCAAGGCCTTCAGACTGGAGTCGCGGGAGACAAACAGGAAGGGTCTTTCCAAGTTGAGGGGAATGGAGGAGGCTGTCCAGGGCGGGGGCGGGGGGCACACATGGCAGTAGGAGGGAATGTGGACAGCAGGACATGTCAAGTCACGAGGGTCAGAAGAAGCTGAGGAGTGAGGCTCGTGTCTGAAAGCGTCTACAGCAGGGACATCTGTTCCAAAACGCTTCTGAACTAAAGGGTCTTCATTTAAGAGGGTTATTCTGGACCCAAGGCCGGAGCTGGCGGCCTGGGCCCCAGTGGACCCCCAATTTGTATTGGGTGTCAAACAAGGAGTAAACCAAACGAGGACCCAGGATACAGAAAAATCCACCAGACGCAAGTCACATGATTCCATTTCCAAACGGGATGATCGCTTTCACACCACAGAACTGTTTGGAGGGCCTGGCAAAGAAACACACAGGACTTTGTTCTAAGCCATGTGGCATCTCAGACGGGATTGCAGACCCCTTCTGTGTGTGCTGCTCACGGTTGGGGGCGAGCTAAGGTGTATAGGAGCAGAAATGCCAAAGGCTCCAGGACAAACATTCTTCCTCCAAGTGATGTAGTTCCTCGGAGGCCACAAAGCCGCTGTGATTCAGGCCACTCTAGGGACGGGACAGATGTACAGAGTGGGGTGGTGGGCCCACTGGTGGGCAGCTCTGCTTTCCTACCCATGTCCTCTGGTTCCAGACAGACTGGAGCCTTGTCTTTGGGATGCTGTCTGGGGACCACAGTTGAAAGATTGTCCCAGGACGTCTCATCCTAGGCATGGGGCCAAGGGCATGTGGGTTCCCCTCAGCAAGACCAGTGTCTTCACCTGTTACATGGGGACACCGTGGCTGTGAGGACTCAATGAGATACGATGTGGGCAGTGGCGACAACAGTGCCGGCCACTCAGTGGGCTCCCTCTGGGGGCTGATTCTGTCCGTCTGCTGAGTACTGAGGGCCAGGGGGCAGATGTCCGGCTTGGACAGGGCTAGATCTACCTTGGTCCTTTTGGCCGACACAGCGTCTCAGGTGCAGGGTCATCCACCTGGGGCCAGGCTGCCACACGGCCGAGACAGAGGAAGGCCAGGGACTGAGCTGCGTTGTTGGACAACCAGCGAGAGCACCGTCTGTAGGGAACAGCAGCAGCTTGTGTGCAGCTCAGCTGGCTGGCGGCGGCCGTGGTCTGGCCCATCAGGGCTGCACCCAGTGGGGCCCCTGGGCTCCAAATGTCCCACGTCGTCCTCCTGGGAGCACCAGGCTGTCCTGAGCATGTCCTCAGGGTGCTGGCAGAGGTGCAGGGGTGAGCAGGAACGGGGAAGGGCTCCCAGGCTGAGGCTCAGAACTGGCACATCACCTCTGCCTCTTTCTATTGGCTGAAGCAGTGCTGGACAAACAAAGTCAGTAGGTGGGGAGTGCGGTCCGCCCTTCAGCAGGAGGAACAGCCAACTCAGCAAAATGCTGAGGGCGGGGCCACAGAACTCAGGCCATGGGCGGTGGGGGGCACAGAACTCAGGCCGTGGGTGGTGGGGGGCACAGAATTCAGGCCGCGGGTGGTGGGGGGCACAGAACTCAGGCCGCGGGGGGTGGGGGGCACAGAACTCAGGCCGCGGGTGGTGGGGGGCACAGAACTCAGGCCATGGGCGGTGGGGGGCACAGAACTCAGGCCGCCGGTGGTGGGGGGCCACAGAACTCAGGCAATGGGCGGTGGGGGGCACAGAACTCAGGCCGCGGGTGGTGGGGGGCACAGAACTCAGGCAGCGGGCAGTGGTAAGTACAGAACTCAGGCAGCGGGCAGTGGTAAGTACAGAACTCAGGCAGCGGGCAGTGGTAAGTACAGAACTCAGGCCGCGGGCGGTGGTAAGTACAGAACTCAGGCCGCGGATGCTGCCAGCCTTGGGTTGTGCTGCTGCGAGCTTCCGTTCCGTGTCGGCACACCTCCTAGGAAGTGGATGAGACGCTGATGGAGTAATGGACACACTGAACGGACACGCACTCACCATGTGTTCAACAAGTATTTGCTGGAGACCCACTATGCGCCAGGTGCTGCCTGAGGAACCTGCCTCCACGACAAACAAGGGGCACAAACCCTTGGCTCTCACAGAGCTCACATTCTAGAAGGGAAGACAGACAATGAGCGAGTCAAGCTTCAACAACAAAAGGTGAGTTGGTGACACAGTTGTCCCCCGTTACCTGCGGGAGTCTGTTCCGAGGCCTCCGTGGATGCCTGAAACCGCAGATTTCTGTTCAGCACTGAACTGTAGATACTATGTTCTTTCCCGTATGTTCATGCTGTGATCAAGCTTAGTTTATAGCGTAGGCCCAGTGAGAGCCTAACAACTAATAATACAGTAGTTATGGAACAGGCTGCAGCAAGTTATGTGGATGTAGCCTCTCTCTGCCAAACTGTCTCACTGTCCCTGCTCAGTGTGGAGACGCTGGACCAAGGAAGGATCCATGGCCCAGGCAGGACGCCATGGGAGTTCATCGCATTATTTAGAGTGGCGCACAGTTTAAACCTCATGAATTGTTTCTGGAATGTTCCATTTAACATTTTCAGACTGCCGGTAACTGAAACCATGGGAAGTGAAACTGAAGGCAAGAGGCAGAAGTGTAATACAAAATCCAAAGACAGAGTGCCACGTGACACAGCAGACCGAGTCGTGGCAGCTTTAAAGGCTGAACGGGGACCTGGTCAACTGGCCAGGAGAGCGCGTACCGAGCACCGACAAGATGTCACTGGCCTGAGGGTCTCAGCCTCTGATATTCGTCTGAGACCCCAGCGGCATTTTGTTCTCAGCTTCCAGCCCCTCCTCTGCTTATGACCTCCTCTGCCCCCCACACAGCGTGTCCATCTCTGTACTGACACGTGGAAGAACAGCACTCAGGGCCCTGGGACGGGCTGAGAAAGGACAGGCACACCCACCACACACGCGCACATTTTTGTCTGGTTCCTATGTGAATGCAGACAGGGGCTCTGGAGCCACCCATCCCACTTCTGAGTCCTCAGGGAATTCTAGGCAAAACCCAATGGTGGGACTTTATTTTCTTTCTTTTTATTTTGGTGAGACAGAATTCTCAATCTGTAGAACTGTCTAGTGAGAAATTTACAGGCAGAATTGACTCTTTGTCTCTACCAAGGCATGGAGGAAAGAGTCTAAGTGATAATTGTATGCACAGTTCAAAATATTTTAAATGAACTTGTTCTTACAAAGAAATAAGTTATGAAGTTAACTTTTGTATGTGTGTGAATAATTAAACTATTGTCACCACTTTAAATTATCATCCATTGTTAAGTTGCATCATTAAATCTTACCTCTTTGCTGAAGAATAATGAAAAACTGCAGTTAATTAACAGTTATTGCGAGCTCTCGGCCACCGATCACGCACTCGGTCTGTCTGAATCTCCCGAGTGTGTTTTCTGCTGCCCCCTCCCCCGCTGTGCTGCACACAGAGCCCTGGTGGCCTCAAGGGTGAGACCGAATGCCTGCATCAGGACAGACGCTCCCTGAGCCATCCAGTCACACAGACTTTGCTTCTGTGCAAAGGGGGCGCTGGTCCCAGCTGCGTCTTTGTTTTCCTTGTGGGATTCGCAAAACGCCCCCAGCCAGAGGCCAAACCCCTCCCACGCTGTCCTATGTGCACAGCATCTAAGCAATTGATGTGGCAATTTGGGGGTGGCCGGGTCAGGCAGGAGGAGGTTGGGGTGGCTGTCTCGCCTGATCCCTGAGGAAGAAGACATGTCCTTTTTGCTTCCTTGTTGTTTGGCTGAGGGAGGTGAGAGGTTTTCCCGGGATGTGGCTAAGGAGGCTTGCCAGGCCTGTAAGGAATGTGTGGCATTCTTCAGATGAAATAAGGCCAATCAGCGGAATAATGAGGAAAGTAATATCTCCCCAGAGAGGCTGTGGGGTTTTCATCAAATCAGCCAGCCTTTCCCGTCACTTGTGCCGCCGTGGACTCCAGCAGCCCCCGCCGGCCTGCCCTCCGACCTCCCCTTCGTTGCACCTCCCGTGGCAACCAAATTCTCAGGGACCCGGGCATTTGCGGGCAAGGGTGCTGCCTTTTTTGGAAGAATAATCATTCATTGTTCTTTCCTTTACTTTATGGCTCAACTGCCCCTCAAATCCTGGAGGGGCATCAGAGCCAGAGAAGAACTGGGGGCTGAGTAGAGACGGAGGGCTCGCTCCTTGGTGGCGTCCTGGTCCTTGACTTGGAGCTGAGATGGGCAGTCCCACCAGAATCCAGGCTGGCGGGATCGAGAGGCTGCCCTGTGGAGGGACAGGCCACACCATGACGGTCTAAGAGGACTTCGGGGCTAGCGGTTTGCACTCAGCCATTTCCTTGCTTCAGCCCCACAGACCATGGTGCCTGGAAAGAAGGCATTTGGGCCAAACAGCCACCTTCCGCTGTGTCACAGCAGAGCAGCAGGGCCTGAAGGGAGCGAGGACCCAGCCAGCTGGCTGGGAACACGTGCTGTGACGCTTCGGTGGTGTCTGCCTTGCCGCTGCGGGTCATCCTTCTCCTGGCGACAGGATTCCAGTTCAGCTCCTAACAGCCCACCGTCCCCAGGGTACAGGGTCTCCCCAAGGTCAGAGGAAAGGCACACACCACCTCAGGGGAGCAGGACAGGTGCACACAGATGCCACGTGCTGGCTTCACCATGGTTGTCCTCTGCACCCATGGCCTTTTGGTGTGAAGCTTGTGAAGCCTTTGCCGGACTCGTTAGCAGATGGTGGGCACAGAGGTGTCCGTCCCCCAGAGGCCCTCAGCCTCGCTTTGCCCACTGGACCCACAGGGAGGTAAGGCAGACAGCCTCCCTGACAGGTCCCGACTCCCGGGCCTCGTCGGTGGCCCCTGGGGCCGTGGAGCAGCCACTGAAGAAACCTCCAGGACCCCAGGCCTTGGACTCCTCCACCCGGGCGGGGCCTGGGTCACACACAGGGGACAGCCATCACCTTCAGCAAAGTTTTCCAAATTACCGGCTCCATTCACAGGAGTCCTCCCTCCGCTCACACACGATTCAGCCTGCGCGTGATTTCATCTGTGCAGACTCTAATCCACTTACTTAATGAAATACATAATTAACATATTATAATTGCAGTAAAGATGGTTTTGACAGAAATCATTTCCCGTATCTAATACCGTGGTAATTTAATCTGTTCCCCACTCCCTAACACGACCCTCTATGATTGAGTTTCATAAGAATGTTTTTGATTGATTGACTCATCTGACGGGCCTGGGCCTCAAGAAAGGCCTGCCTGTCAGTCTCCAGCGCGGCACGTGCAGTCGTGGCAGATGGCCGTGCTGCTGTGCTCTCTGTCTCCCTGTGTGGCCTGCGTCTCACACACTCTTTTTCTTCCCTTCCTTTCCCTTCCCCTAACTGCCCTGGTGTCCACCCTCCGCTCACCCGCGCCGGCAGGTTTGTGTCTGCTGCTCCTCTGCTGTGGGAGGGTTCCTACAGGCCAGGAAGAGAGGACGTGCTTTGGCGGTGGTGGGAGCCAGATGCCAGCCTCCCTCACACCTGGCTGTGCTCTCCGTCCCCCAGCCAGGTGGGCCTGGCTGCCTGGGGTTCTGCCTGTCCCGCACTCGGGCCAGGCCAAACCCTGTGTGCTGGGCTAAACCATCTCATCCTGTGTGATGCCGTCCCCACCCCTGCCAGCCCCTGCCAGGGCTCTGCTCTGCTCCTGGGCACTGCAGACTGGCACCAGGGGAGGGCTCGGCCCCACCGGCCTTCCTGGGATGAGCACCTGGGTGGCTCCACCATTAACTGATGGTCTGCAGTCCTCATGTCTCCTCACTGCAGCTCCGAGCAGGTTGGCCAGGGGGCCCCGCGTCCGGGAGGTGTGGACACAACAGGACAGGGTCCGCGGAATGCAGTGGCCTCCTGCCCCCTAACCTTCCAGCCTCCAGGTGAGCCAAGTGAGGGAGGGGCCAGACCACAAGCCTCCCTCCCACCAGCCCCCCCACCCTCCTCTGGCCCTGAGGGCCCAATTCAGGAGCCACAGTGGCCTGGGCTACGGGGGCTTGTGGGGCAGGAGCTGCCCAGCACCTCCACGGCCACCTCCCGGCTCTGGGTCCCCTCACCCAGCGAGCTGTGCGCCCCCCCACCCCCCCATCCTAGGCTCTTTGGTCTTTGTGGGTTTCCTGATCCATAAAAAATAGTCAAATCTACTTCACAACTGCGTTGATGTGATGACGAGTAGAATCTTGGACCCTAGAAGCTCATGTTTTTCTTCTGATTTTAATTGGAATTAAAATGTTTTGAGTTGGATGCTCTCAGAGCCCTGTGGGTCCACGAGCTCCCCACTGTGCCCCTGACTGTCCGGGCAGGGTGCCCCCCCCTCAGCCAAGTCCTGCAGCCCAAAGGCCATAAGAATGTGGCCCTGGTGGGACCCCCAGGAGTCCTGCCAGCCACAGGCCGCCCATCACACCAACCCCAGGCCCCGGACGTAGAGACATCAGCTGGGCCAGACCAGGCCCGAGGGAGGCTTTCCTGGGGCTGAGAGGAAAAGGCCATGTGACAAAGGGTCAGAGCTGGGAGCAGGAATACTGCCGGGTCCTGGGTCCCAGTTGTCTCAGAGAGCGATGTGACGCTGGGAACCCCAGTGGGCCGTGGTGCCTCCCCTGACCTGTCCACCCTCATGTCTTCCTTCGACCGCGGGGCTCACTGCCACCCCTGGGCTTCCATGCAGGAGAGCTGGCAGGGCCCTCGAGGAGCTCCTTTAATAGTCAAGGTGACCCTCCTGGGCCATGTGCCCCCCTCACCCAGTGCACACACTCCTCCTCATGGTCCCTTCTGAGCACGGTCTCCTGTGACAGGCTGTGTGCGTCCGTCCGAGTTGGCGTATCTGTCACTGTCTAAACGTGAGGGCTGCGAGGATAGGCATGAAGCCATCATACTTATTTCTCTGACTCTCGACACAGAACCTCGAGAATGAAAGGAAAGACAGCTTACGCCTGCTTGTGTTACAGGCTTTCCTGTCTGCAGCCGAAGCCTCACCGCTCAGAGGGCTGGGACAGCCGGGACGGGGGCTGGCTGGGGGAGTCCAGGTCTGAGGTGGGGCAGCTGGGGGGCAGCTGGGAACCCGCACGGGGCAGGGCAGGGCCTGGCGGCACAGGCCGTGTGCGTGTTCAGCGCGGGCCTGGTGGGCGGTGGCAGCAGCAGTATGTGCGAGCGGCTGGGGGAGGGGCGGCCCTGTGAGTGGCAAGTGTACATGAATGCAACCACGTCAACTGCCAATATGTTATGAGGCCTTGGTAGCAATCCCGAGTCCCAGGGGAGCGCCGCGGCAGCTCAAGTGCGCACCAGACAGAGAGAAAACAATTTCTCGTGCCAATAATGGAGCGCAGATGAAGAATGTTTTAATATTTGAAGCTGCTTTATGGCAGACGCGATGACAGTGATGGACTCAATGTCAGCTTTTTTTCCTGAAATGTCATCTTTCGTCTATGAGTTTTCCCTGCTCCGGAGGCATGCAAAGCTAATGCAGGCTCGTTGCAGCCATTGATCATTGATTTTCCCCTAAATAGAAAGCTTGCCAGAAGACTAGAAATTCTGGAATTTATTAGGATTTCTTTAAGAGGCACTTTAGCTCAACAGTTCTCATTACTGTCTTTACAATGTTACTTATTTTTCTTTTGATGTCATATGATTTGTAAAGGGTTAGTACTCAGAGAACAATGTACGATTAACCGCCGTGCTTGCTGGAGCTCGGGCTCACGACAGAGTCTTGGGGGCTGAGCACGAATTGGGGTAGGAAACAGCCGCGCAGGGCCGGCCGCTCCGTCAGCAGAACCCGCATTTCAAAACGTGCTGATAGTGTTTGTGCTCAATGGTGTTTCAGTGGAAGTTCTGATTAAACAGGGTCACTTGTAAATTCATGTCTCTTAACTCCATGCAGAAAGGGTAGACGTGTTTCTGTCCTGGCATCCGGTCCCCAAACATCCTGGGGTGGGTGCCACGTGTCCACAACGTGATGGCGATGGGCTCTGCTCCCCCCAGTCCTAACTCTGGGTTGGCGACAGTGGATCACGGCTGTTACGTAGTAAGTGTGACACTCTCCTGTGCAGGCGAGCTTTCTTCATCTGGCTGAAAGGAACCCAGTTGCATTTGACAGTTGGCTAAATGTTCTTTTCTGACGTGTTTCCATTGGCACAAGACTGGTCCAAACAGGTATGTTAGCTCTTGGGGGGCTGTGTGCCATCCGGGCTTATTACAGAGCAGGGAATGAGAGTTACAGTCGCATCAGCGCGGCCTCCTGAACGTGTCCCTCAGCCTCGTTGATCATGGGACTTGCTCTGAGGCTGGGGCCTCAAGGTCCTTCTCTGAGCGGAGAGGCCTGTGTGCGCAGCGCCAGGTGCCCGAGAGCTGCTGGGGCCAAAGAGGAAGGTGTCCAAGGGCAGAGCCTGAGGGGAGGAGCAGACAGCCAGCCCCACCCCCCAAGCCAGGACCGTCTGTCTGTCTGCATCCGCGTCCGGTCTGAGGTCTACGGCGCTGTGGCCCCGAGCGAGTACCATGTCCAGCCCCCCACGAAAGAGCGCAGTGCCCTGAAACGGACACAACAGCTCCTGGGGAAGGAAGTCAGCTCCTGCAGAGCCGTGCCGCCCGGGCGGGGAGCGTTTCGGCGCCCGTGTCCTCTGGAGCCTGATGGGACCTGGACGCTGTGGCTGAGATCACTGAAGGTCTGGTCTGGCGAGTGGCCTTTGCAGATGAGCTGCATGCAAATAGTGCAGAGCCTACGCTTCACCTCCCAACCACTGTGTCGCAACTACTCCTGTCATTACCGTATGACTGCGCTATTGCAGTGACAACTGCTGTGGCTTCCTAAAGGGAACTACACGCAGCTCCTGCCCCAGACCACCCAGACCCCCCGGCCGGTTACGCCACAGCATCCAGAGTGCTCCGTGGACGACAGAAGTCAGGGCACAGGACTTGCCAGCTCAAGACCAAGTGGCTTCCCATTTCAGAATAAGAGCCAGTAATTTTTATGACCCAAGAGCCACGTGATTGGGCCCCTGTCCGCTTTCTGAGCTCGTTTCCTCCTACTCTGCTCTCACCCACTCTACTCCCACCACGCTGCCCTCCTAGCTCAGGCCCCCTGCTTCCCCAGGGCCTTTGCACGAGTGTTGCCTCTGTGGCCCAGTCTCCCACACATGGCCTCCTAGCTCTGTCCCTTCCTCCATTCTGGGCTCTGCTCAAATGTCGCGTGCTCAGAGTCTTTCCCTGGCCCCTGCCTAAGATCACAAGTGCTGTATTTCCTCCTATCCTGCTGTCACATCGAGTTCTCCGAAAGGACACACAGTGATGGAGTTTAGGATGAGAGATGCTTAAGAGGGATCAACACTTGTGCAGAGAAGAGGGCGGAAGCAGGACTGGGCGGAGGAAGGTATGGGGCTGCCGCGGGGAGCTCGGGAGCCTGTGTTGCCACCTGGGGTCCCCCAGGGCTCCTGCAGTCCAGCTTGCTTAGTTCCCAGGTGGAGGCTGCCCCAGGAAGGGTGGGGTGTCTGCAACTGGAGCAGACCCTGATGGAGCTGACCGCACTCGCTGGGCTGGGCGGCCAGCCCGACCGTCCTGAAGGGGACCCCGACTCCCCCACACCATCCTTGGTTTCCTTCACTGCACTTACTGCTGCCTGAGACATGCTGGGTATTTCCTTGTTCATGTGACGACTGTCTTTCTCCGGGAGGGCAGGGCGCCATCCATCTTGCTCCTCCCAGGGCTAGAAGAGGCCGGCACAGTCATTGCTCGTGAAACACTCGTGCAGTAAGAGGACGCTGAGTGGACACGCTCTTTGCCCCCTCAACAGCCCTCAAAGGTCAGCATTATTACCCACATTTACCCAGGAGGACGTGGAGGTTTAGAGAGACAATCTGACCGGCTCAAAATCTGACAACTGGAGAAGCCAGAGCTCAGACCCGGGGCCACACAGCGGCTGAGTGTTTGCCCTCACGGCCTGTGGTGGGGCTCAGAGCCTCGCCAGCCTGGAGATGACATTGCGGTGAGGCTACACACCATGGTGGGGTTCAGGGTCGGCCAAGGGGTGGGAGGGCCAGCAGTCCCCTTCACTGGAGGGGCCTGAGGAGCAGAGCAGGGGGTTTGGGGAATGGCAGACTTGCATGGCCTGGCCCCCTCGGTCGGCTCCTGGGCCTGTGCTTCCTCCTCTGTGCCAGTTCCTAAGCGAGGGCCCCTCACCAGGATCACGACTCACTCCAGCCAGGCTGGCCCCATGGAGCCACAAAGTAAACAAATGAGTGGATGTCCGTCCTGCGCTGGATTCTTCAGCTCTGCCGGGTCTGGCTCAGCTCAGTGCCCTCGGCAGGACCCACTTACCACTTCCATCCTCTCCCTGAGCTTCACCCGTGTTCTCCTCGGGGCAAACATCTCCCTTTTGTAAGGATCTTGGTGAGACCGAAGACGAGGGGGGTGTCATTCAAGCCGCGGGTCTATGCTCTAGACCTGGCAGCGGCCCCGGGAGCTTGTCATCAAGTCCAAGAGAGTCAGGGTCCAGCTCAGCCAGCAGCGGCTCGGCTCAGACCCTCCCCCAGACGGGTTCCATGCTTTGTAATCTTCTACCTCCTCCTCCTCCTCCCAGAAAATCCCCCTTTCATGATGCCAGCCACAGCTGCCTTCTGTCACTTGCAGCCAAGGAACCCTGAGAACTAAATACACCATGTGGAAGGTCTTACCATGACCCGAGCCACTGCCTCTTCATTCATCTAGTTATTTATCTCTTCCTCACCAATTTCAGGAAGCTTCTGGTTTGTCCCAGGAACATTTACAATGAAAGGAAACAACAAAAATACAAGAACCAAGAATGATTTCTGTGATTTAGCTCATTTTTCTTTTAATTGTTCAATCACAGTTGACATTCAATATTATATCAGTCTCTGGTACGCAGCATGGTGGTTAGACAGTCGTACACCTTATGAAGTGATCCCCCAACAAGTCTAGTCCCCACTTGGCACCGTAGCTCGATTTGGGCTCTGAGCCTCCTAAAACCAGAACATCGAGGAAAATGTGATCAGTTACACCTCCCCTATCCTTGGAAAGGAGGCAGGGGCTTGCTTGTAGGGCAATCAAGTCTCCGTGGAGAAAGCTGGGGGCTCAGCCAGGGCCACTGAGACTCAGAAACTGGGCCAAGGGTTGCATACCACACACACTCTGAACCAGGCTGCAAACTGGTTGGTTGTGACCCAAATCCAGCCCAGAGACAGACTTTCCTTGGCATACACAGTGTTTTATAAATCGGAATTAATTGACATGAAAGTGGGATAGTTCATATAAAATCTGGATCTCCCCCATCCTTTTAAAAGTTGGATCTGGCAGCACCAGGCCCACATTTCCACATGGTGAGTGTCATGCAGGGTCTCAGCTCCCGCTCCCCGCATAAGAACGCAGGACATGGGGAGGCCAAAAAGGAACACCCACGGAGCCATAGATAAGGGAGTCACACCACTATAGTCTCGCTAGCGGCTGGGTTGGAGACACAGGAAGCAGGAGCCGCAATCTGCCGTCCGCTTCTCTGCCAACCAACCCACCCAACAAGCCCCCAGTGTAGCCACGGCAGTTATATCAGTGCCTAATGGATAACCAGTAACAGCTGATGGCCAACTAGTCACAGCTGATGGCCATCTACTACCAGAGCCAGCACCTTTCCACGTGAGGCCGAGAGCCTGGAAACTGCTCTCTGGGACTCTGTCCCCACAGCACAACTTTGCTAACAGCACAAGCCCAGGGACTTATGTTTGTCTAATTCAAATTTGTGACCGTCGTGTGTTTCAGGCCCTCTCCCCGAATCAGCCTCCTAGATTCTACTAGAAGACCGAAACTGTGCTCTGGAGCTAAGAAAGCAGGGGCTGCAAAGACGATGACACAGGCAGAACCAGCCTCCGAGTGTGGGTTACACATGAAAAGCAGCCATGTGGCCTGTGCCCTCCACCCAGCAACACGGAGCTGCAGGCAGCATCCCTCGGCCTCAGCTTCCTTACTTTAAAATGGCCCATGTGGTCGCCAGCATCTGACGTGTGCGGGAGTCAGGACTCTGGGTCGCAGGCTCAGTGGCTGGGGGTGGGGACCCCAGGTGCTGCGGGGAGGACGGGGCATTGAGGAATGCTCTCTGAGCAGGCTAACACGGCATGCTGGGAAATTGGCCTTGGACACGTGAGGACGGAAGTGCAGGGAAAATCAAGTGTGAGTGTGTGTGTGTGTATAATTGTGCATAAAGGCAGATGCTGCCAGATGGGGGTGAGGCGGGGCGTCCCTGGCGGGAGGGGGTCTCTTATTTTTCACTTCAAGGAAACATCCCAGACCCCTGAACTGTCTGTCAGCAGAGGCCCCCCACTCCCCCAGAGGAGGTGTGCCTCTGCTTGAGGGGCCCTGAGAAGGCAGGAGGGCTGGCTGCACCCCCCCCACCCCAGCTGACGGACGGTGGACCTTCCAGGACGGCTTGGCTTCCCCACAGGAGGAACTAGCGTTGCACAGAGGGGCACCCACAAACGTGCAGCCAAGTCTGGGAGTGGAAATAGCTCAGCCCCAGTGAAACAAATTCACAAGGGTCCTTAATCACGTCCCTTCAAGATGAATTAAGGAAGAGGTGACAGACGAGACCCAACAAAGATAAATGTTTCCCAGAGACGTCCGTGGGACGCACTGATGGAGGGCGGTGAACAGGGGATGCGTTCTGCAGAACCCCAGGGAACAGCCGTGACCCCCACGCTCTCCGTGAAGCCAGCGATGGGCGCAGTGTGGGCGTTCCATCACTACCCACCATCCTGTTTATTAACCAATCCGTTCGCTAACTGGATCGCTTGTGAAGACCTCTTGTTCTAATTAGCATGTCTCAGATGAAGAGTAAACAAACATTCTAACAAACTATTATGACATAAAGTTGATTTTTCAGTTACTCGACTGCTATGCCGTGGATATGGTGAATTTAGAATTAAATGCCTCTCTCAGAGGCTTTAATGATCTCAGTCAAGAACGTTTTGATTAAATTAAAGCTACTGAAAATGTTCTTTTTGAAAAGAGACTGAACAAAACATCCAGGAGAGTCAGGCCCCAGACCTCAGGCTCCTGTGGGGTCCCCAGCAGGCTCTGAGGAGGGGACCAGGAGCTCCCTGGGGACTGAGGCAGGACGACGGAAGGCAAAGAGCATCCAAAGCGCCGTAAAAAGACTCAGAGTGCTGTGGTCTTAGCTGGGTCCCTAGAAGCAGAGTCTAGAATCCGTGGGCAAGTAATTTATGGTGGAGGCGCTCTCGGCAGGGTGTGAGCCTGTGCAGGCAGCAGGCCGGCTGGGAAGAAGCTGGGCAGAGACCGGGAGCTGGCGTCTGGTCTCTCCGGGTCCCACGGAGCGCTGGGAGCTGCATGGCACCGTGCGGCTCTCCTGCCTCCGCCAGGTGGGGGGGGGAGGGGGGAGACCCCGCTCCAAGGCAGGCAGAGCTTCCCAGGTGCTTCTAAGTGAGCAGAGGGAGTCTCCCACAGGGCGCAGGAGTGACACTCCAGCTGTCCCCCCTCATGGCAGCAGGGGCTCAGCTAAGGGCACCTGGCACATGTGGCCACACCAAGGGACGACGTGCTTCCATGAGCGTCCTCTGCACCTAACCCCACCTTAGCTTTCCCCCAGCTCCCACTTTATGGTCTCATTTGATCTCCTTCCAAGCCTGGGAACCAGAACCAGAACTGTGTGCGCTGCCACGAGTGTCCTGAGGTCCCTACAGGGTGAGCTGAGCCCATCAGGTTGGTCGCGCGGCTGCCACAGCCCCTTGGCGACGTGAGTGAGTGGGGGCTGTTGGGGCAGGAGGTTGAGCCTGCGCAGACTGGGGTGGGTGTGGGGCCCAAAGGGGTGCAGGGCCTCATCCTTCTGATGACGGAGCCGGAGGCCGCGGGGGTCACTCGAAGGCACCACAGATTTGGAATACGACACCCCCCCCCCCCAGAGTGAAGCAGAACTGAGGCTGGAAGCTTGTGGGGCAAAAGGGCCCAGGTGCCCAAAGACTCATAGATCCCCTGACCTTGGTGAACGTGAGCAGGAGGCAGTGACAGTACCGGCGAGGAATGCAGCTGCGGCCGCTGTGCCATGCTGTAAATATTTGCTTGGAAACAGCAGAGACATTCAAGATAAAAGCTAAGTAGAAATGAAAGAAGTCGGATGTTTGTCACATGTAGCAGCTGCAGGAGTCCGTCGGGCCTGAGACCTGCAAGCGTCCACCCAGCTCTCAGCCACCTGAAGACACTGTCCCCAGGTCTGCAGGCCACGTCACTCCATGTTGCTTCCCTCCCTGTTTAGAGCAGACACACCCTCCCACCATCAAGCCTCTACCCCTTCCTCCTCCCTTCTGTTTGTTAAGCAAACCCGATCTGCCCTTCGTGTTTTACTGCTGGGTTTGCAGCTGTGCCCTGGCTGGCGCCCTCTTCTTGACCACAGTGGCCCCTGCATCTTCATGAGGCACCCAGAGCCTAACAAAGTCTCCTGCTGTTTTAGTGGGTGGGGGATGCCGGCCGGGACAACAGGCTCCATCTCAGGGAAGTTGTCATTGTGCAGAATTGCCGTGACTCACGCTGGATCTGAACTCAGGCTGATGAATGGAGAGATGAACGTGCGGGCGTGGGGGGCAGGACGCAGGAGCTGCACCCCCACTTGCACCTAGGAGCCACCGCAGGTGGCAGAGTCAGATGAATGGCTAGTGGCCTGGGCTGGTTCTTGGTCCCCGCCATCCGCCTGGGGTCCCTTTGGAGCACTGTGTCCTCAGAACGTGGCAGTGGAGAGGCGCTGAGGAATCACAGAGCTGTCACCGTCACCGAGAAATGTCTGTGGGTCTGGGGTCAGGAAAGTGGAGGGAGGCTGGGTCTTGAAAGGTGACTGACAGGAGTCACTGCCAGGGCTGCAGACTGGCGCCCAGGGGCTGGGGGGGTGTCAGGCGGGCGGAGAGGTGGAGGGGGGAGGGGAGAGCTGCCGGGAGCAGAGCTGGGGACCGAGCTGGGGACGAAGCTCTGGGAGCTGCCACGGGAAATGGGGCTGGCTGCAGAGACCCGTGACTGTGCGAGCAGCCTCATGCGCAGCCAGCAGCCCGGTCCCCAGACGGTGCCCACACGCACCCCGGAGGCGATGCAGGCCCTCCTCAGCAGCTGCCACCGTCACAGCAACGCAGGGCACCCTGCACTGTGATGCACAATCCTGTCCTGCCCGGGCTCAGGTGGAAATGCAAGGACCAGGTAGTTAGGGAAGGACCCAGCCCACATGTGTCATGGGCAGAGCTTGGCTGCCCTGGGCGCTGGGTCACCTCAACGGTGAGAAGTTTCCACTTCAATCAAAAGGTGCTTTTTTTCCAGGTAGAAAATGGACATGATGAAAACTTGGCTTTTAAGGAGAAAACACCTCCGGATCAATTAATTAATTCGGAAGGGGTGTTCTGATTCATATCTAACCGATCGCGTGCGCGTCAGACGTCAGTGGGAAGCCTGTGGTGCTGGCACGGGTGCTCAGGTCTCGCGGGGACTCTGGGAAAGGCCAGGACACACCCAGCGCGGGGCTGCAGCCCGCCCTCCGCACAGGCCCGGGGGCTTTCCTCTTTGCACACTGCCCACGCTCACCCGCAGTCTCGCGTCAGCCCCCTCAGCTCCTGGGGCCCGTCCTCAGAATGAGGCCCCGAACTTGCAGAGCCCTTGTGAGGACAGAGCCCCAGAGAGCAGTTTCCAGGCTCTTGGCCTCCCGTGGAAAGGTGCTGGCTCGGGTAGTAGATGGCCGTCAGCTGTGACTAGCTGGCCGTCAGCTGTTACCGGTTAGCCACTAGCCACTGATATAACTGCCACGTCTGAGCTAGCAAGCGCGGATTGCAGTTAGCAAGGGGTTGGTTGGCAGAGAGAAGTGGACGGCAGGCTGCGGATCGTGTGGCTCCCGCTTCCTGTGTCTCCAACCAGCCGCCAGCGAGAATATAGTGGTCTGACTCCCCTACCTATGGCTCTGTGGGTGTTCCTTTTTGGCCTCACCGTGTCCTGTGTTCTTACGTGGGGAGCAGGAGCTGAGACCCCGCATGACACCCTGCTCGGGTCACGCTCGCTACCTGGGCAGGTCCTTCCACCTGTTGTCCACGTCCCTAGATCTCCTTTTGGAGCAGCCACTGACCACAGGGCTGACCTCCGTTCCTTTCCGGGGTCTTGCAGGGCCCAGAGCTGCTGCCTGGTCCGCGGGCTGCCCTCGCTGGCCCACACGGAGAACAGAAGGAGGGAGGGCGAGGGGGGCCAGGCCAGAGGGGGCTCGGCCTCTCGCCTCTTGGTTTAGCCCCAGCTGGTTCTGGCCCCGTCATTTCTGCTACTTCTTCAGGTGCCAGCGGAAGTGTTAGCGACGCCACTGGCTGCTTTGGAGAGCGGCAGTTCTGACTTAGTTCTCACAGGCTATGCAAGGTGGGCTTATTCTAACAACAAGCAGCCTCAGCCTAGAGCCAATTCAGGGTAACGTCAGCTCAGAGCCTACATGGCGTTTAAGGGAACTTTCGCAGTGGACGCTCACAGACGCCACCTACTTACTAGTGGTCAGCTCCCTCCCCTCAGGACGTCCCTTCTGGGGTCCCTGGACCCACAGCACCTCTATGCTGCCTGCAGAAGCTGCAGTCAGACCCACGTGACATATGCTGGCCACGGTTTGTCGGTTCCGTGACAGACACATGACAAGCCGGGACGGTCATGTGCTTCTGGAGACACTGAGAAAAGAGGACAGAATTTTCTAAGTTGCTGGGCTGTAAGTTTTGAAACTGCTGGCAGTTTATTTTGTTTTAACCACAAGGAAGTTAAGTGGCAAAAGCAGAGAGAGGGCTGGGCAGGGCGCCTGCAGAGGTGAGAGCAGAGGCCACCGGTGATGTTCAAAACCCTAGGGCTGAATAGTCCAGAAGTTCAGCTGGGCTCCAATGAAGGGGTTCATTGAGACCCCCCATGTTTCTACAGAACACCCTTCGCTTCTTACCCTCATGTGAGTTGGATTTCTGTCACTTGCCGCCCAAATAGCTCTGACCCCTGAGAAACCTGATGGCTGATGGCCGGGCCACCTTGTCTTACGCGGGGCTTTGCTCCTCTCCCCACCTTCCTGGTGTCCAGAACGTCAGACCCACAGGAAGGAAGGACAAAGCCCCTGGATGCCAGCCTCTTCAATGCTGCGAGACGTCTCTGGTCTGTCTCATCTCCAAGTAGGGAGAGCCTTACAAGGAACTCACGTTTCCTGCAGGGGGAGAAGCCTCTGCTCTCAGAGGCTGGGCCGGGGAGGTGGTGGGGGATCACAGCACGTGAGGCCATTAGGACCTGGGCTGTCACCAGGAAGGACAGACAGTTCTGCCCACAGCTTCGGGGTTCTGAGCTTTGCAGGGCACGACCACACGATGGAAAAGTATGTGAGAACACAGGTGCGTGCTGTCCCATCTTGTCAGCGCACAGCTGACAAGACCGCACGCTGCTATGAGAGGCCTTCCATTTCCCCACCGTGTGCACTAGACCCCCATCTAGTGGGGGCCACACCGTGCGCGGCCCCACAGCGTGTGCCTCCATTCCCAGGTTGCGATGGGGGAAAACGGCTCATTTGGAGTCTGTCGGTCTGCTTTTCCTCGGGAGCGTCCCACAAAGCCTCATGAGGGCTGGCGCTTGAGCTGACTCGCCGCTGCCGGACAACTGTCAGGTTGCTTGAAGAGGCAGCTGATCGTGTGTCATCTGTCCTCAGCACCCACTTACATCAGGGGAGTGACACAGCTGTCACGGCGGGACGAGGCAGCTGGCGAGACAGGCCACAGGCACCAGCCCAGCTGTCCAGCTAGAGGCAAGGGTCCGACCCTCAGGTGTGCATGACGCAGGGGGCGAGGGCTGAGCAGGGCACCACCGGCAGCTGGCTCGGGGGCCTTGGCGCTGAGTAGATGCAGGAAGCCAGCTTTCTCCCGCCTGCTCTTCTGCCCTCCCTCCCTCCCTCCCTCCCTCCCCCCCTCCCTCCCCCTCCCCTCCCCCTCCCCTCCCCCTTCCCCTCTCCCTCCTCCCCCCCCCCTCCTCCTCCCTCCCCCTCCCCTCCCTCCTCCTCCCTCCCCCTCCCTCCCTACCTCCCCCCTCCCCCTTCCCTCCCTCCCTCCCTCAGCCTTCCCTCTATCCTCCTCTTTCCATTGGTCCTGCCTCCTTCGCTCTCAGGGTGAGCGTGTGAGGGGATATCAGAAGAGGACCTAGACCTCATTTGGGCAGCAAGTAGGAATTCTAGGCAGTTTGATTAGACATTGGAACAAAAGCCAAAGTACGGAAAGGGCGTCTTTACTGCTTTGTTTTAAACGCTTTTAAAACCACCCGTGTGGCATTCGAGAAGCAGCGTGATCAATTTGGGAACAATGCTCAGGGTAGCAGTGTGGGCGCCTGTTGTTGAAAACACAGCTCTTCTGACGGACACGAGGCCTTTCTTGCTAAAGAATAATAAAGACACGCGTGTTCCTGTGTCAGAAGCTGGGCTGCGTCTTTGGGAACAAGAGCGTTTACGCAGCAGGTGAGTCCGCGGTGGGGGCCGCAGTGTAACGACCTCACCTTCGAGGGCTCTTGCCTTCTTCCCCAAGACCAGGTAGACCTTCCCGTCCAGTGTGATGGTTCAAAGGTCTCTGGGCACCTTCCTTTCTCTCTGCTCAGAGGACTCTTGAACTAGACACCAGGGGACGCAGTATCACTATGCTTGGAGTTTGCTGGAGGCTTTCCAACCCTGACCCCCAGTGGCTCCCCCCTGGCCCCCTGCAGGGAACTTGTGATCCCTCTCACGTAGCAGGAAACAGAACTGGGTCGCAAAAGTGTGGTGCCTTTCCTGGAATGGGCAGAGGCTGAACTTGAACTCAGAGCCCTTGGTTCCAAGTTTGCTGGTTTACAAATTGGTGATATATTGAGCTAGACTTCAAAAATGAGGTCTTGCCCCTGCTAAGGGCCTGTGTGAGTTGGTGAAAACAGTCGCTACAAAACTCTCCCCAAACTTGCCCCGTGGCCTGGGGTGGGGTGGGGAGAGGTCTTCCTAAGCTGGTCCCCACAGATGCTTATAATGAGGCCTTGCTTCCAGTGTTCTGGACAGGAAAGGAAGTCTCCACCCAGCTCAGGACTGCATTTGGCCATCCCTGGGGTCCGGCGTGAATGTCCCCACCTGCTGTACAGGGCCACATGGGCTCCGCGTCTGCGTCTGTGATGGCTGCCAACCTGGGCTTAGCTGCATTTCCATGGCAGCGAGGTGACGATCAAGCCCTCGGCTGAGACTCGCCGCTACACAGGCCTCTCCAGACACACAGGGTCACACGTTCTCACCGGTGGGCTCTTTGTCACCCCCAGGACTTTGCTCCTGGTCCCGAGGTTCTTCCCCCCACTATTATCCGTTATTCCCTCCACCCCACCTCCCACCCTGCCAACATCACTTCTCCCCTCTCATCTTCCATAGCACTTAACTTATACTCCCCCACCCATGTCATTTCCACTTTGTCCCTAAGGCCACCACTGTCCCTGGGGGCAAGTCCCGTCTTTGGCTCTTAGAGATGAATTACACCGAGTTTCAGGTTTGTGTATAACCGGGGGCTGCTTCCTAATGACCCACGAGGGGAGCTGCCGAGGATAAGTGATTAAGAAGTGACTGAGGACATTGCAGACGCTCCGGCACCCTGGCCGGCAGCACCGCAGTGCTTCTGGAGCACCTGTCCCACGTTTCTGTGGCGTTCCGGAAGACTCTGCAGCTGGTCTCTTGAGTAGATCCTAATATTTAAACGCTGCCAGTCTTGCTCTTCCAGTTTATAAATCACATTGAACTTGGCTTCAGGTCGTTGCTCTTCCACCAACAGTGTCACTGACTTCTACACTCAAATTTCTACGTAAGCCAAAGACGTGTTTGCATTGTGGTTTGAATACGAACCATCCTCGCCCCTAATGCTAAAACCAATTTGTACATTATCCCCCAAACAGCTGTGCTGTGTAGTCATGCTGTGTCCCCCGGGTGACTGTATGCCTGTGAATTTGTTCTGTTTAAATGGCTTGCAACATAGTATCAAGGTAACTGTAACAGAACTGCTGGGCTAGAGTTTAGTTTACGAGGCATTGTTTTGTCAAATAAAGCCAAGCTCGCATAAGCTCATTTCATTGCTTAGAGAGTAAACAAAGCACAATTTATGTCTGTTGTTTGTATCACCAGGTCTTTCCCCACAGAAAAGTGGGAGTGGCTGAGGTGAGCCTGTGGCTGAGTCTAAATGTACAACAGTCAGAACATGTGGAGAAACCTGCCTTTGTTCTGCCTGTTTGCCAGTGACCTCTTGTCCCCTCAGTGAGGTGTCTGGTGCAGCCATCCCCCCATCTCAGCTACCACTCCAGAGCCCACACCAGTTTGCAGATTTCAACCTTGTGATCAGTGGAGCTGAATGAATGATCCACGTGCTGAGACCACTCAGAATGTCAGCAAGCTACCATAAAAAATTATAAACTTGGCCCACATTTGTCTAGCACCTTCCTCCCCGAGAATTTCCAGAAATGTTTTCGCTTCTGTATCTGTTCCACCTCACTAACCTCCACCTGGAGGCTCGAACGTGGAGTCCCCATTTGGTGGGGCCCGCTCCCTTTAAGAAGCCCCGCTCCAGCCTCACCCCACACCCGCCCCATTTTAGAGCCAGTCCCAGCTCAGGACGGCAGCCTGGCACCCACCCTTGTCAGGACAGTCCCTAGGCATAGAGAAGCAGGTAAAAATCAGGGGTGGATGCACAAAAGAATGAAGGAGAAAGAAATCCTGTCTTGCAAGCAGGATGTCTTGGAAGAAGGGGAAAGACAAGATTCCGCGGCCTTCAGAATGCTTAGCCGCCTTCATTTACTCCCTGGAAAATATGCTTGTTCTGGCCTTGACGTTGCTAGGGGTGGGCCTCCTGCCTGCACGCCTACCCCATGTGGCCCACAAACAGGGTCTGTGTTCTAACGCGACAGTTTGCAAAGGTCCATGTTCTCCTTCTGCCCTTTCAACTCCCACATGGAAAGATGCCACCCTGATTAGCCAGTTGATTTACTCAAAATAAGCCATGGACTTGCATTCTTCTGGCCCTTTCACCCAGCTTCTCCCTCCCAAGAGGAGAGGGTGGCCCGACCTGCAGCCTGGCTTTCCTCCTTCCCTCGAGGTGGGTCCAACCAGGTGAGGGGCGTGCTCAGTCCCAGCTCAGGGGGGCACCCCGGCTTCCTGTGGACAGTTGGCCTGTGTCGCTGCCCCCTCTTGGGGCTGTGGCTTTGGTCCGGCAAGTGCATCGTTCTGGTGAACTGCACCGAGCACACACAGGTGTGCAGGTGGCCAGGTGGCCGTCAGCACGCCCAGAGCCACGGGGTGGGGGAGGGGGTGCCTGGAATGCACCAACATTTGAGGGAGTGTCCTGGGCTGTGAAGGACAGGGCATCTGGTTGCTGGAGAAGTTTCGATCTAACTCTTTCTGGTGTCTCCCACGTCAGTATCTCACTCATGAGCTCTGGGTTCCTCTGGGATCCAGAATTACTGCTGTGACTCAGGGACCCTGCGGGACAAACAAAATGTCACAGCCTTGGAGGGTGGCAGGCAAAGCCCCGGGAAGGGGCTGCAGGCCTGGCTCTTGTCACTCTCAGCTCTCCAGGACTCGCCCTGTGGCCTTGACAGCACCCGTCTGGCTGCAGCAGCTTGAGCTGTGGGACGGGGCGCTGTCCAGGGTGCCGGTGTGTCCACGGCCCCGCCCCCAGGCACCCGCTCCTCACAGACGACAGGAGCAGGGGCAGTGTCAGGGCAACAAAGACACCTGGAAAACTCTGGGGGCTCCACAGCCATCCCCACGCACCACTTTATCTTCTTGACGTGACAGCCATTGTGTTTGTTTTAAAAAGTGTATGTATATATGTGTGTATGTGTGTGTGACAGTACACAGGTTTTTGTTTAAATGATATATGTAAAGTGTTGTATTTGTTGCTGTAAGTCTTACCCACAGTCGGCGCCCCCCTGGTGAGGTGTGTGAGTGTGTTCCCACACAGCCGGCCATGTTTCCGTTTCCTGGGATTTCAGGCTTATGAAGGCTGAGGGCTCTGACGGAGTTTCATTCCCTGCAGAGTGTGGGCTCCGACCCTCTTTACCACAAATGTGCAGGGCAGACGCCCGAGCAGGTGGGCCCTGGGGTGAGGGAGGGAGGCCCCAGCCACCCCCCCACCCCAGGGGCAGTCACCCCAGAGAGCCCACCCAGCACGGCCCTGAGGCCCAGAGCTGCCTTGGCTTTGCAGCGGGGCACCTGGGGGCCTGTCCTGGCCCTGGCCATGCTTTGGGAGGAGCTGTGGCTAAACCCTAAAGCGTCAAAGAGAGGCCTGTCCAAATATATGGTGATGGAAGGAGAACTGACTGTGGGTGGTGAACACACAATGGGATTTATAGATGATGTAATACAGAATTGTACACCTGAAATCTATGTAACTTTACTAACAATTGTCACCCCAATAAATTTAAAAATTAAATTATAAAAGAAAAAAAAAAAAGGAGAGGCCTGTGCACCCTCTGTGTGGTGTGTTTGCCCCTCACTCTTGCCCTCAGAGCACTGGCTCCAGCTGGAGATGTGGACACTCTGTGCCTTTATTTCTTGAATATCTCAGTCTTCCCACTGGCTTGGGGGCCCCATGAAGCCTGGGGTCTGTCTGTTCTGTTCCGCACATACCCCCCCACTATGTGAAGTAGTGCACAGACTTTCCAGAATGAACACAGAAGTGCTGGAGAGGGAGCTGGGTCCCTGCACCATGGGGGACACAGCCAGGCCGGCCGCTTCTGAGGGGTGCTCTGTACAACCCAACCCAAGGAGGCTGGAGAGGCCACATCCCAGGACTGTGGTGGCAAAGCAAGGTGATGCGAGGATGGCTGAAGGGGACCCTCTGCCCTGCAAGGAAGATGGAGGAGCTGAGTCACCCCACAGGCTTCATGTCAGGGCGGTCAGGGTCCCTGGAATCCAGCCTGGCCCTCAGGTCCCATGCCATCATCACCTGGGAGGAACCTGGGCTCGGCCACACTTTTCCGTCCGCACACAAGCATGCTCGCTCTGTAAAGCCCAAGTCCTCCAGTGTACAATCCCTTGTACACGAAGGTCAGATGGCACTTCCTCGGGATCCCAGGGCCCGTCAGGGACACACCCACGGTGCTGTGCCCAGTAGCGTGGCTCGCCCACCATGCCCTGGCCCACCACCACCGGCCTCACAGCTTAGCCTGCATTATGTCCATTTGCTGGTGGCAATAAATATTTAGAATACAGCAGACCAAAAATGGCCAGCAAGGGCTCTGTTAGCTGTCCGCATGGTTCCCACAGCTGCTGAGTGACGGCCCAGCCTGGGAACTAGCCCCGCTTTGCACTAAGTCACCAGCCTTGGGAGAGACTAGCGCCAGCCGGCTCCTGAGTGGGGACGGTCAGTGCCAGTGAGTAAATCAGTCAGACTGTAATTACTGGATGGGTGACAGGGCACGGTGACAGGCTGCAGTCCACGGGAGGGCATCACTTCTCAGCCGCCTTGAAGCCCAGAGCAGTTCAGGAGGAAAGGCCCAGGGAGTCCATCAGAGCCCCCATCCAGGCGAGGGGGATCCTGCCCTCTGTCACCTCCTCCCGCTGGATGCAGGCCACCAGGGAAGCCTCACTGAATTGGGACTTTCCTCCCCCTCCTCTCTCTTTCACACCCCTCCCCATTTTGTCCTTCCAGGCCTGTGCTTTTTAATAGGTTCCTACAGCTCTTTGCCTGAGCAGCTGTTTTGTGCCAAGAAAGCCACAGCAGATTTGTAAGGCGGTAGCCCCACTAATTAGTTCGATGAAGCTGCCTTTCTGGCCCTGGAGTTGAGGGAGGCGACACACCTTAAAGTGACCGGACAGGGAGGCCATCCCATTGCTCTCAGGGAGCTCGCCACACTTTTTACTGATCCTGTGAGAATCACCCTTCCTGGGAAATATCACCCGAAGCAGCACCGTCCAGGCCTGGCTCTGAGCAGGTGTCCTGGCTGCTAGGATTTGCAGGGAAACCCTGTGACGTGGCTGGGGTGCTGTGTCCCCAGCACTAGGGACATGGAAGTTAAGGCCTTTCACCTGCTGTGGGGGCAGGGAACAGTGGCAGGAACTCCGAGGACACAGGGACGGGCTGCATCTGTGTCCTTTGGTCCTGCCTCTTGCAAAGCAACCGCACGCTGCATGGGGCCTGGCCCCCTTTTGGTGAACGTGCTGGAAACCAGCCCTCACGGCTAGGGATGGTCTCTCTCCTTGTGTGTGTCATCACGTCCCCTGATGGGCCACAAAGCCCCGAGACTGTCTACCACAACCTCTGTACCTTGCCAATAAGAAAACAGGGTACAGAAAGCAGCCAGAGCTCACCCAGGTCACCCCGCCGGGTGAGGAGGACCAGTGGGTCCTCCCATGTCACCCACTCGTATCTAGTCCCTAGTAATCGTCCATTGCAGTGATGCTTTGTAAGAAACAGCCCTCCAACCTCTGTGACTCCTGACAGCAGACATGCGTTTCCCACTATGAGCTGTGGGTTGGATGTGGCAACTTTGCTCCAGCCTGTGGGTCGGACGTGGGTCTACCCCACGTGCCCTTCATGCCAGGTCCAGGCTGAAGGGACGGTGGCGGCCTGGGGCATGGTTCCATCACGGCAGGCAGCAGGAGTGGGACAGAGCAGGTCAACACACACAAACGCACACAACCCTGTGGTTACATGGTGTCCAATCAACACTCACGGCCAAAGCCCTCAGACCACAGGCCGCCTGCTCTCAGGGTGTGTGCTGGGCAGGCCCCACAGAAGCTGTAGGTGTTTGGTGGCATGACAGGGAGGGAGGAAGAATGGGACCCAGCTTGTCACATGCTTCTCTCTTCCGGCCACAACTGAGGGAGCTTCTAAAAGGCAATGGACAAAATGGCTTCCATGTCTTCTTAAAAGTCACCAGCAGCTCCCTGCCACCTCCGGGACAAGCTCTGTGCTTTCAGCTCAGCCTCACCCTTCCCTTGTTCCTCCCAAATTACACCCAGTCTGACCTGGAAGCCCTGACAGGCTCCGCTTTTCCGGCTCCGAGAAGCCGTCATGGCCGTTCCTTCTGGAACATGCTGCGACCGAGACCCAAAGCTGGGGTTCCCCGGCTGACGGGATGTCTGCCAGGAGCCAGATGGGTTTGTTCTAAACGCTGCTTGTCCCTGGTTTACGTGTCATTGTCCTTACACAGTTTAATAAATTGTGTAGGTTGATTAAATGAGTGAACAAAGTCGTTTCTTTCCCTATGAAAACTAGGCTGAATGCTTTGCAAAGACTCAACAGGTAAGGATTCCTGATGAAACTCCGTTAGAAAGATGACAGCGCTCATCTGAGGAACAGAGTCCCGAAGGCAGCTGGCTAGCGCGTCTCCACGCCGGAAGTGGTGGGCGAGACCTGGGGGGGGGGCACGCGTGCAGGACTGGTGGCCGCTTTCACACAGGCTCTGCGACCATCCGTACACACTTCTACACAGCGCACTCTCCATGCTGCCCCAGTGCACTTGCCGGCTCTGTGAGCCACGGGACGGGTCTACCGCACAGGTAGGAAGGGGGCCAGAAGAGTCACCTGCTGCTGTCAAAGTACTTGGCCTTGCAGAGGCCCTTCAGGACCCAGAACTGGTGAGATCCCCCCAGCTGCGGGACATGGGAACCGGGACAGTGTGCTCACTTCCTCCCTCCCCTGCCCCCAGGGTCCCGCTCTCCATGGCCGTCCCCACCACACCATGCCCACCCCTCAGTCACAGCCAGGCTCTGCTCTCATGACGCCTCTGCCTACCAGGGGGCTGGGCCAGAAAGCACAGATCGGCCTCAGGGAGCCCCAGCGGGCACCCCTTTGGATTTTTCAGGGAACTACTCCAGGTCTGCAAATGAATTCTTCCTCATGGGTGTGTGTGTTTGGTGGGGAGCTACAATGCACTGGAACTCTGGTTTGTTTCTAGCAATTTACACTCAACTTCAAAAATAATTTTACTATCTAGACTTCTGTTGGGAGAATGTTGTAATGGAAATACAATATTTTCCAAGGAGTAAACCAAACAGCCTACAGTGAATGTAGGGTTCTCCCTGGTCTCCACACAATTGTAAATATAATTTTTAATGAAACAAGGTATCATACAAATGATTATTTATGCCTCTTGCCCCTATTTCAAGGAGAGAAAAACCTCACCAGCATTCCTGCTTTTCTCATTTTCTAATTCCTAAAGTAATTTAACAAAAACAAACAAGTAAACTGAAGGGAATGGAGAACTAATCGGTAACTCTCGAAAGAGAACAGTGGTGTCTCGGCTTTTAGATGAATTCATTTTGCTCAATGCAGATGTGTTAAATCTGTTCATATCACATATTCGAGATGAGCTATTTTACTACATTGTTGTGCTCTATAAAATGACTTATTTTGGTGAATTAAATGCTGGGGTGTAATTTTCAAAGGAAACAGATTTGTAAATGTAGCCAATTTATAGCAGTGTTTCAACGTGATTATTAAACATTGTGGGAGATGCATCTCATAATCATCACCTTTTTCCTTTTGTCTTTTTTTAATGCACATACAAGGTGCCGTGCGAATGGATGTTACATCTCCAAAAATGTCAAAGGAAATGCAACTATCGCCATTCATGGAATTGTCCCCCCAAAGGACACATATATTCTCCTCTGTTGATCACCGTCGGAGTAACTCAGAAACTGAGCGCTCAGAGCCTGTCACAAATCACCCTGAGAATCGGCGAGGGAGGGGCGGTTATGTCCCATGGAAAACCTGTTTCCGTAGAGTCTTCCACCTGCCAAGATGGTGGCTCACAGGAAGGGAAGTAGATGGTTAATGCGTTTGATAGGGGTTTTTTGCATCTTTCTTGACTCTGAAATACTTGGCCTACAACTGAAAATGAGCTCCACGGTGCTCGGCGCTGGGTGGAACGTCAAGGACACTCGCCTCCTCCAGGGCGGCTGTGGCCATGTCACTGCCCCAGGCAGGGCAGCCTTCCCGCCCTGTGGTCCACACGTGGCCACAGATGCTCCTGCATCCAGACGTCCAGGCCACCGCGACCAGCCCGTGTCAACGGTCACGCCAGCGCTCGGCTCGTGCACAGCCCTTCTCACCTCCAGTCTAGAAATCCCACACCTCCGCCCCCACTTGGAACCTGCAAGCTGCCTGCCCACTCAGCTGCAGAGCTGGGGGGCAGCACCCCACCTTTTCCTGTCACACTGCAGCCAGTCACCCAGGGTCATGTGTGAGCAAAGCCCCAAGGGAGACACAAGAGGATGGAGCCCAGACTTCACGTGGGCAATGCACGCTGGGGTGTGGGCGCCCCCTGTTCCCTCATAGGGCGGCTGACCCCCGCGTGAATGGGTCTGGATGCGAATGACGTTTTAAAACCAAATATGGCTGGTGCTGCACAGACGCTTTCTCAAATTTTAGGTCAGAAAAAACGTGCAGAAAAACATTCTATTAAAAACAATTTAAAACAAAGCCCTTGCTTTTTCCCGTTTTCGTTTGCATGTAACCCCAGCTTGAACGCAACAAGGAACGGAGGAAGTGGTGAGTGAAGAGGTGAGAACCCACGTTGGCATCGCTTCCGGGGGAAATCGCCCCCTAACTCCAACAGACAACACAAACGCTGAACAAAGGAAACAGAGATTTAGAGTCGAAGAGAGACGTTTAGCCCCAAATGAAGTCTCCCGGCAGAAAGGAGACACGTGAGGGCCACACACATCGTTCCAGCGCTGAAACCTGTCCCCTCTCCTGTCGCATTTCTTCTTGGGCCCATGAAATAAGGGCAGGGACAGCCCAGGATGCCCCAGGCAGTGGCAGCTTCTCCCCCGCCCCCATTTAAGTGGAGCTGGAGTGATTTGGCGGCTGGAGCTGGGAACCTGCCTGCCAAACCCCACCTGCCAAACCACACCTGCTGAAGGGACTCTCCAGCTGTTGCAAGGAGCTCATCTTCTGCAAAGGTGTATCAGGGAAAAGCGCTAATAAAAAACATGATGAATCAGGACGAGAGCCCAGGAGCTCCGTAATGAGTGTCTGCTCCTCCCGCTCTGGCCCTGGACCCCCACAGCTCTGCCGGGACCAGGAGTCCCACACACAGCGGGACTGGGCTGGGGGGCCACCCCCTTGGCTCCATCGCGCTGACTGAGCCTTAGTGCTTCCTGGAGCCAGGGGGTGCCCTGGGTAGTAGGAGGGGGACACACTGGGACACCAGTGGTGACAGTGCAGGCCAGTTGGCTGCTCACGTTCGCCTGGGGTCAGCATGACACAGGTGGAGGACTTTGGGGGTGTCCTCAGAAAACGGTGCCCCTGTCCACGGTGTGGGCGTCTCAGCACCTCCAGATGCAGTGCCCTGCCCTTGTCACCAACAGGGACTCCTCAATGAGACACACATTGTACCATGGCCCCACCCCCAGAACACAATGGTGACCCTAGCACTGCAGAGAAAGTGGCGCTCCACTGGCCGGGGGGTGACTGAGGGTCTCCAGCAGGGGTTTTCCAGAATGACTGTGATGTCAGACACTTCTCACCTCTCCTTCTGCCTCAGGCTGCACCTGGGGTACCCTGGACCTGGACTCATGTCACCACCACACTCTGAGTCCCAGGGCTGTTTTAACGCAGGAAAGACCCAGGGCTTGGGGGAGGCAGGAGGGAGGACAGGCCTCAGACACTCGGACTCGGCAACTGGCTGCTGAGCAGAAGTAAAGGAAGGCGGAGGCAGCAACTTGCCACCATCTTAGTCCCTGGATCTGGGTCTCACTGTGACTGTCCCTGAATCACCTCATCAGGGCCTTGACTCAGCGCACACAGGTGACACGCCCCGCCCCTTGGCGGACCTGTGAATCCTCGCGCCAGAGCTGTGGGCCTCTCCTGAGCGGTGATAGTCTGAGCTGGAAAGGCAGGGCTCTGCTGCCTGCACAGCACATGGCAAAGTGCAGGTCTGGACGCCAAGGCGCATTCATTCCCTTCGCAAGCACCCATCCTGCCCAGCACTTGTCCAGTGCTTGGTCTGGGGGATGACAAGTTGAAGATGACCTGTCCTATCCTAAGAGGCTCACGTCCGGAAGACAGACACAGAAACCGTCATTCAAACAGTGTGTGCGTGTCTTGTTGAGGAATACGCAGCAAAAAAAGAGCCAGCATGTAGCCTGAGATCAGGGCAGGCAGCCTGGAGGAGGTGACGCTCTCGTCATTGAACAGTGTTACAGTTGCCTCTTTGTGTAGCCAAAGTTCTCTGGTACCTTGTGAACCCCGGGAGGCAGGGTCATTGTCAGTGGGGTTCTGCTTGGCATCCCCAGTTTTCCATGGCTGATTCTCTATAGAGATTTGGGGAAGGAAGGGGTCTGCAAGCTATGGACTGAAGGGCATTTCAGCCATATATATACATATATAGTGAGACACAGGGAGAGAGAGAGAGAGAGAGAGAGAGGCAGAAGGCCAGGGGCTTAGGACAGAGCTAGAGAGAGCCCTGGGGATCGGTAGTGGGTGTCTGGCTCCTATAGGCAGGCGTCCTGGGTTCGGTCGGCACCAGCACATTGCTGAGAATCTGTCTGGCTCTGCACACTGCCACAGCCCCTCCCAGGCCCATGCAGCCCTCGGGGTGTTCCCTGGCCCACTGCCTCCCCCATGAAGGCAGGACCGTGTGACACCCTGGGCACAGGTGATGTCTGAACAGGTGCCGCGTGTCCTTCCCAAGGACTGAGAGGCTCGCACATTTCCGAGGGCAGCGTGTGGCCTCTTCAAGCTGCCTTGGGATTTCCCACACCACCAGCTCACTAGGCTGGCTCCATCTCCCATCTCTGAGCACCTCCTCGTCCGGCACGGGCCACGTGGGGCTGGTCTGGACACGAGGTGGGAGCCCCTCGCCTGCCCCGTGGGCCCTGCTTTGCCCCGGGAAGCCTGCCACTGCCTTCCCCACCTCTGTTTGGCAGATTTCAAGATTTCCCAACACAGGTAAAACAGGTATTTCCCCAGGCAGCTTGTACATATGTGGCAGGCATCTCTTTTTAATCAGGGCTTTCAAAAGCAACCGTCTGCTTCTGAGCTTTGCAAAACACTGCTGTATAAAAAGTTAGCGGCCCCGGCGCAGCAAGCCTCGTTAGCTGCCCTGGCACCCGCTTCCTGTTAATCCTGTGATTTAACACTTTGCCCCTGATGCTACAAGACATTCCAGGAGAGTGGAGCTAACCTGCCATGAGACCGTGGGTTTCAGAGGCAGAGTTTTCCCTTTTCCCCTTTCCTCCTCACAAATAGGAGCTTTGCAGTAATTGATGCCATTTCGTTGAATCTATAAATGTTTGAGAAAGAGATGCTATTTGTTTTAAGTGGTACACTCAGCTAGTAAATGCAGAGGCCCCTCCAATTTCTGACTTTATGCTCAAGAGCTAATGAACTGAACTCTTCGTAAACATTGGCAAAAGATGCAAATGAGCAGACAGAGACTCCAAATCAGAGGGACTCGCGAGGAAGCTAATTTTACACCATTGACTCGGTAACCTTTTTGGATCAGTGGAGTGGAGACTGATTAATCAGCCGTGATTAGCATCCATTGAAGCTTTTGACACTGGTGCATTGTTTGTTGGTTTCTTCCTCTTTCTTTCCTTTTTCCTTCTTTTCTACTTTACCCTGCTATTTTGTCTCCTGGGGTTAACAGTTTCTAATATATTTAACCACCAGTCTGTCATCTTGGACAGGTCAGTGCTAGTCTTTACGGACTTTTAAAATTAATACTAGACAGCTCTCCTGTGACATGCCCTTGCTTGTGCTGCCACGCTCGGCTGTTTAATTGTAGAGGTGGCCTCTGGTGGCCGCGTGCTCCCAATGTTTAGCAAGGGCTGGAAATATGGATGTTAGGAGAAAAACTGGCAGATGGCTGACAAGGCATTTTTACTCATAACACACCAGTAAAACTTTAACTCAGAAGATTTAGTGCAAGAGCGTTCCAGCCAGCAAGCTGCAGCCATACGCAGATTTTTTTCAAACTTCTAAACTGATGGTTTTGCAAAGTGTGCGTAAGCAGCCTTTATTGATTATGATGTTAAAAATTGAAAGCGTCAGTATCATTTAGCCTGAGACAGTTTTAAAGGAAAAATGAACATTCATTTTCATTATGAACTCGAAAAGGCCAGGGCTGGTGAGGTCCACATTCATTATTTCTTAAATTCCAGAGAGGAGTTCTCTCAACCTGGTGTCTCTTAAAAAAATTGTGAGCACTTGACAGATCTGAATCAAACCGCACGCACCTGCTGGAGGTGAGGTGCCACGCGTCTCGCGGGACGACTTGTTGGCTGGGGCACAGCGGGCACTGCCCCTTGGCACCTGGGGATGGCGTTTACTCTGTGCTCCCTGTGCATGCGTCTCACCCTAAACCGCGCGAAATAACCCAGGGCCCGACGGGAGCCCCCAGGAGGAGGCAGCCAGCTCAGGGCCAAACATCCCCATGACAAGGACAGCTCACCTGAGGGGCTGCCCCCCCCCCCCAGACGCCTTTCCCTCTTTGTGAGCAACCTGCCAAGAGTCTTGAAGCCATGTCAGGGCCTGGGAACAGCAATGACACGGCCACGAATCCTTGAGGACAGTTCAGCACCAATGTCACATCCTAGGCTTGCCTGGTTTGGTGTTAAAAATGCCCAAAGGCATTTATTTCAAAAATATTAATGGCTTCATAGTTTTTCTGAAAATGGGAAACCCTTGCTATGTTACAGAGAACAAAAGCCACCACCGTAACCGTGAGAGAAGAAGGTGTGGGAAGCCACTGTCCTTGCACCAGCCATGGAAGGAAGGTCTGCCGAGCACCGCAGAGAAAGGCAGGCGCAGGCCGGCCCTCCGTCTGTACTGACTGCTCCTCTCCGTCTGTGGGTGCTGGGGAGTTGGGCTGGGAGCCGGTCTCCGATGCCAAAGGAAGTTCGTGTTCCAGAGGCCATGGGACAGGCTGCAGCAGGAGCGTCCCTTGCAGCGGAGAGGCTGGCTCCCACGTGCCTGCTGCCGTCGCAGGGAACTCTAACGAGGTTTGGGCTAGTGCGGTGAGGGGCTGTGATCGCAACGGCTCCTGTGTCCCGGACCTCGGCTACCAGCTGTCACCTCCATTTCACCAGTGGGAGCGGTTAGTTTCAGGAGCTCTGGCTCATGTGGGTGTCAGGGGGCAGGCACCTGGCCCAGATTCCCAGTTAGTCTGGAGGATACCCTCCCGAGTCCCTGCTTTTCTAGGGAGATGGCAGCACTGCCACGTGGGACTGCACACACTCTCACGTAGGTTCCCACCTCCCACAAACTCCTAGAGACACAGAGACGCCCACTTCTTGGTTCCCTCGCCTCGGGCCTGGAGGGCTTGTTTTGGCCAGAGCACTGGTGATGGAAGGCGTGTGGGTTTACAGTGCGCATTCAGCCTGGAGGCCAGACTCCCAAGCACTGAGAGATTAAACAGACACTCTTTCCAGGTCATCACGGGCTGCGTCTGCTCTGAAGAAACAGACTCAGCTTGTGAGTTTTGGAACCACTGGATAAGTATTAAATATTTGGATAACTGGAGCAGAAAGAGTCACGGTGATGGCTGGGGCAATCCCTCTCCCATCACAGGACAAGTCCCGCCGGGGCTGCCATCTCAGGTAAATCCATTCCCCCAAAGCTGGGAGTGTCAGAGGGGTGCTGGATGTTTAATTAGCAGAGAGTATAATACCGTGTTTCCCCGAAAATAAGACCGAACCAGAAAATAAGCCCTAGCATGATTTTTCAGGATGACATCCCCTGAACATAAGCCCTAATGTGTTTTGGGGCAAAAATTAATATAAGACTCGGTCTTATTTTGGGGGAAACACGGTAGAGAGTCCTCACCCAGCGCCCTGACAAGTGATGAAGTAACCGGGCCATTTGATGGCCGACGAGTGAAACCTGCTGAGAAGCAGCTGCCTGCCTGGCTGGGGCACCGCGGCCAGGCACGCATGTGCGTGGTCACTCAGGCCGAGCACCGACATTGTGGGAAAATGCTTTGGGAGCGTGGGCAGGCGTAGAAAGCAGCTTGGTTACCTTCGCTGGGCCCTCGGTGCCCAGGCCCATCAGGAGACAGGAGCATAATTCTAAGGTCTACAGCTGCGAGTTCTGAACTAGTGGCATCGAGGGACAAAGCGCTTCTTCCCTGGGCTCTAAACACCACAGCGAGACTTTCTCATTGACGTCTAGGTTAGGATCCAGACAGGTCTGCAGCTTGAGGGCTGGCCTGAGAACCAGGAGGCGCCGGAAGGACATCCAAGCCCCCTTGGCTGTGAGCTCCAGGCCACACTAGGAGTGCGTGGCACGTGTGTAATCGTTCAGAGTCTGCACGGACTAATGTGTCCTGGACGGTGAACTGGACAGAAACTCTGCTGATGTGTGGAGAGCCACACGGGTAGCACAATGCATTGCCAGGGTGCGTTCCAGGAAATCCGAGATGGGCTCCTGATGGGACAATGCAGGTGTCACCGTGAGATTATTTCTGTACCAGATCCTCCACGTAAGAACCCCCTGTCATGGTGATCCTAGGTCTGCGTTTGAGTGTCAGCCTCGTCAAGAGCCCACACAGTGGCACTCAGGGCAGCGTTTCCTTCGGTTTGGCTTTCTTGCCGCTAAGACAAGCCCCCACCCCAAGTTCCTGATCTGCCTGTACAGTTTGCTGACTGCTCTAAGGGCTCACATTTTCCTTGGACTGTCGTCACTGGAAAGTCATTCAGTGCCCCACATAGGAACGCTGATGCCACAGGACAGGACGAGCACGGACCCACGTCACTCATGCTGGGCGGGGAGGCACAGCTCTGAGTCCCACTCCAGGCCAGCATGCATTCAGCTCTTGTTAGTGGACACTTTGAAAGTAAAGGCTGGTTAGAGGACGGCTGTTTCTCCTGATGGACATTTGGAAATGCATGGAGTCACAGTTGCAATGTCCAGAGAGCTTTTCCAGCTTAGTCTAAAGCCATTCAGTGTGTGGGCAGCAAAACTCCTCCCGGCCAAGGCTTGGGAGGGACACGCAGCTGGCTGGAGGCTCACGGACTGCGTGGAGAGGAGCTGAGTCGGGGCTCTGCACCGGGCTCCGCCCTCAGCACCTCAGTGGCTGTCACGGCCTCAGAGAGGTGGGGACCAGCTGTAGCCCGGTTACGTTGAACGTGGGGGTTGATGGAGGTTCAGGAGCAAGTTCAGTGTCGTGCAGGCATCACGTGGCAGAGCCAGGAGTCACACGTGACTCTCACTCACGGCCCAGAGCTGCTTCTCACAAGAGCCCATCTATGCTGACGCTCTCGATGACCACATGAATGAATGCACCGTTGAAAGGTTAGTGTTGGCCAGAGCATTGGGGAAACAGCACACAGTAAGTGACATTTCAAGTTCAGACATGATGTCCGAGGACCTGGATTAGCTGCTTCCCAGGACAAATGTTGGCATCAGAGAGGAAAAGGCTTCTGTTCCTTTGCACCTCCTGCACCCATGCCCAGGCCACCTACTCAGCCTCGCACACAGGCAAAGAACTCCGATGCCCCTAAAGCAGAGCCCCGGACAATCCCGCCCCACCCTCTGCATCAGGCCTCCCTTCCCACAGGGGTGGTTGGCACCCAAAGGACCCAGTCATTTCCAGGCCACCGGCCTTTGGAAGACACACCCAGATGTTTTGTAAAGGGCTGAGCATCTCCCAGGAACGTCCTCGTTAAATTTCCTTTAGCGCCCCTTCCGCAAAAACACGCCCAGTCACACCCTCCGAGCCTTAGGAATGGGGCACACACACACACACACCATCTTAAACTGAACCGTAAACTGGCTGATTCCCAGGCTTACAGTTAGTTCCCTATCAAGAATTAATGCAATATCATGCACGCACCATTACGGAACAATTCTACGCTGTGTTTTGCCAAGTGTGTTCCTATATAACAGTTTTATCACAAGTCTGACAGCCTCCATAAAAATTCCAGGCATTCCATATCAACAGCCCTCTTTGTACTAAGTTATTAAACATTAAATTTTTATTCGTCATTTGTATTCTGTTATGCAAAATAAGCTCCTTGATAAGATGTGTCTTCTTAATTGGGCCCTTGATGCTTCTTGGATCGGAGTTGTCAGATTAGCTGGAAGAACAGGCAGTGTGCAGCGCCAGCTCGCTACCAGGAGACCAATAGCTTTGTAACAACGATATTAAGTTAGAGAGGCCAAATGGAGGGCAGCGCCCGGCTCAGGTGAGGGTTTGCATCTGTGCATGTCTTATGCTCAGGCACTTTTCTCCTGGCATCAGCAGGGCTGATGGAAATAGATTTGTTTGTTGTTTACAGCATGCAGCTGTGGGCAAGGCTGCATGGGAGTTGTACAAGATTGAAGCAAATTTGTACTGAGACTAAAATATTGAGCTTTGCTCCCGTCAGCAGTCTCTGGAATCTTATTGTCGAAAACTTTATCTAGTTGTAACCTTCCCCAGGGTGATTTTCATTTGCAGCTGCCCTGTTCTGTCTCTCATCTCCTGTCCCCCACTGCCACCGCGGCATTAGTACTTAGCGGGAGCCAGCCAGCCCGGCCGGAGCGCGGCTCCCCCGGCAGAGACATGCGGAAGGGCCCGGCGACAGGGCAGCCATTTTCTCCTGCACCGCCTGCCGCCTCTTCCTGCCGTTCGGGGTGGCTGGCCGGGCTCTGGGGACCAGGCACGCCGGCGCCCCAGCCTGTGTGGACTGCCCAAGACCTGCCAGATATGTGACAGGAGGAAGGGCTGAGGAGAAATGGTGTGTCCTGTCTTTGAGCACATTTGCGTGTCTGTCCTGCGATAGTTGTCATTTCACCATGTGAGGCGTGTTTAGGCAACTGCAAGTTGTTCTTTGTCCTCAGATACTGTTGAGAGGAAAGAAAAAAGGAAGAAACATCTCTGCAGGGGATTCCGGAGTGATGTCAGCCACTGCGTGGGGACATACGGCTCCACTCTAGGTCCAGGGGACCCCGTCATCGAGTTCAGAGCATTTTCCCTGATCGACCCTTTTGTGTCTTCAAAAAGGAGAGAAACAGAGAGAGAGAGAGTAAGAGAGACAGAGAATGTCTGTGTGTGTGTGTGTCCATATCTTTCTGTGTGTGTGTGTGATATGTATCTCTGTGTGTGCGTATGTCTGCGTGTATCTGACTGTGTGTGTCTGTGTGTGTGTCTGTGTTTGTGTGTATGTGTGTCTGTATCTTTCTGTGTGGGTGTGATTTATGCCTCTGTGTGTCTGTGTGTATCTCTGTGTATATCTGTGTGTGTGTGTGTGTGTGTCTGGAGGCAGGAGGGGACACTGGGCTTCTGACGCACTGCACACAGTTCTCTAATCTCTGGCTGCTCACTGACCGTCGTATTCAGGATGCCTCTGGCTGTGGGGAGGGTTGGGGAGGGAGTGTGGCGCACCCTCTCTGCCAGCTCTGGATGTCCCTGCCTAACAGGAAAGAGCCCCTTGGGCTGATGTGCTGAGGACAGCCCTCCAGCTAGGTCCTGCAGGAAGAGGACAGGCATTCTGCCATGCCCACTTCCCAGGCCAGCAGGGCTACAGCTCACTCCCTGGGGAGACAAAGCTCCCAGAGCAGTAGGCAGGGGCCCCCAGCCGGCCGTCAGCTGGGGCCGGGGCCTCCGGACAGGACACCTCCACACTGCTTGGGCCTTTCTCCAGGTTGGCGCCCCCTGCTGGTCAGCCCACACGGACATGGCCGTGGGTTCTGGGGTTTGGCTGGAGCAGCGGTGGGACTGCAAGCCTGTCGGCAAAGATCTGTTCAGTCGTGAAGCTGCCCTGGGAGCAGGTGGTCTGAGTTGTCTGGCTGAGGAGCCATTGCTCGTGTCTCTTAGAGGCCTTCTCTGTGGGCTGTGGTAGGTCCACACTGCAGGGGTGGTGGAGGTGCCTGCAGCTGTCGCCTGGTGCCTGCGGCCTCAGAGAGACCATGTAAGGGGAGGGTGGTAAGTGCCTGGAAAAATGTGCAGCGTAGCCCTCACCTGCGTTACAGCCCTTTGTTCCAATGTCCTTTTATCTGATCAAGGTACCAGTGGGTGACCCTCAGCCCGCTGTGCTGAGAACATAGCTATTAGCTACACCAGTGTTTGCCACCATGCAAGTCACACTTCTGTGGGGGTTTAAGAACTCAAACTTTGAGTTTGAACTAACAAATAAAAACATATCATCTTGGTTCAGGAGATCCAAGATGGCGGGTAGATAAGCACTGTGCCTGCGTCCTTCCATGAACACATTAAAATTACAACTAAATTACAGAACAATCAACCTGGAGAACCATCTGAACTCCAGCCAAACAGAGGTCCTGTGACTAAGAACACAAAGAAGCCACATCGAGACAGGTAGGAGGCGGAGACGCGGAATGGGCCCCACACCTAACTGTGGCGGTTGAGAATTAGGAGGGGTGTCTCAGCCGCCTGGTTTCCCCCGTAGGAGTGATGGACCCCAGCCCCACACTGGCCTTCCCAGCCCAGAGCACTGGTGTCAGGAAGAGGCACCTCCACATCTGGCTGTTTAAAACAGTGGGGATTCCAACCATCAAGGGGACGGAAAGCGGCAGGAAACCCAGACGTCCTCGTAAAGGGTCCACACACAGACTCACTCGCTCGCAAGCACTTACCTTGGCTCCTGTGGAGAGACGGTGACTTGGGGGTGTAGGATGCATACAGGGGGCAGACCTAGGTGTGTAACTTCGGGGTGGGGGGTGGGACAGGAGGACAGTCCCAATTTTCCCTGTAAAAGGTCTTCCTCCCGTGCAGCTGGCAGATGGGTGCCATCTTTAATCTGTTGAGCCCACCCCACTCCAGCCAAATCTGAATCTGATTGCTTTGGTGATCCCCACACGGCCAAATCTGAATCTGATTGGCCTGGTGAGCTCTTCCCTGCAGCTCTTCCCTGCTGACTCACTGGGACCCCACCCCCACCAACTCCCCCAAGACTGGAGGCACTTTCTGTGCCAGCAGTCAGCCGCACCCACATTGCACAATTTCTTGGAAAACTATCAGAGTCTCCAGGCCCCAGGCAGGCAGTGACTGGCCTCAGTTGCTCTAAGACTTTTGCTGAGTCGCTCCAGGCTCAGCATTGATACCAAACCAGAGTCTACATTAACCTGATGACCACAATTCTTCCCACTCTAGTGACTCCCTAAGACCCTGCCTCACCCAATTCACATACTGTATGAGGCTTTATCAGTGGCTGAATCTTAAGGGAGCTGGCAGGTGGCAGCAGGCCTCAGGGTGTCCTGGCTTTTTGTGGAACTACCCTAGACCCCGTACTGGTGGCAGACCTACTCGGTTTGCAGCGTGGCCTCTCCCACATTCCTCCACAATTAGCTCAGGCAGCAAACAACTGCAGATCATTTTGTAGCTCCTACCAGGTCGTCCCTGTCTGATCACAGGCAGTGGGTGACCTGGGCCTGCACCAGAGTCCCCTTGCCCCCCCCCAAAAAAAAAAGTTCCCAGAACGAACATACTTGGAGGTTGGCTTCAGACCACAGCAGAGCACCACCCAATTAGCCCCACAAGTGACACATACAAAGGGCAGTCTCAACAGGTACCAGAGTCCACTGGGGCAAATCCCACTCAATGCGCCCCCTCAAGCAGCCTGTAAGCTGTGGACATAGCCAAACCCCACAGCCAGTGAGCCTGAGGGTCAGTCCAACCGACTGGTGTGCCAATAGCAACTAAGGCGCAACTAAAACAGGAGGACACACACAACCCACACAAAGGGAGACTCCTGGAGCACATGGAACAGGTGATCAGGGAGACTATGCCAGGGCCCCACAGGACACCAACTACATAATGCCAATGGCCAAGACTGGGAGACATAGCAGATCTACCTAATAGACAGAAACAAACAAAGAGGCAGCCAAAATGAGGAAACAGGGAAATATGTCCAAGGTGAAAGAACAGGAGAAAACTCCAAAAACAGAACTAAATGAAATGAAGGCAAGCAACGTACCAGAGACAGAGGTCAAAACAATGGTCATAAGGATGCTCAAGGAACTTAGTGAGAACTTCAGCAAAGAGATAGCAAGCATAAAAAAAAACATGGAAACCATAAAAAGGAACGAGTCAGAAGTGAAGGATACAATAACTGAAATGAAGAATGCACTAGAAGGAATCACCAGCAGACTAGAGGAAGCAGAGGATCGAATCAGCATCTTGGAAGACAAGGTAGCAAAAAACACCCAGTTGGAACAGCAAAAAGAAAAAAGAATCAAACAAAAAAAATGAGGAGTTTAAGGGGCCTCTGGGACAACATCAAACATAACAACATTCACATCATAGGGGCACCAGAAGGAGAAGAGAGAAAGCAAGGGATTGAGAACCTATTTGAAGAAATAATGACTAAAAACTTTCCTAACCTGGCGAAGGAAATAGACACAAGCCCAGGAAGTGCAGAGTCCCAAATAGGATGAATCCAAAGAGGCATTATAATTAAAAGGGCAAAGGTTAAAGATAAAGAGAGAATCTTAAAAGCAGCAAGAGAAAAGCAGTTAGTTACCTACAAGGAGCTCCCATAAGACTGTCAGCTGGTTTCTCAACAGAAACTTTGCAGGCAAGAAGGGACTGGCAGAAAATATTCAAAGTGATGAAAAGCAAGGACCTACAACCAGGATTGCTCTACCCAGCAAGGCTATCATTTAGAATTGAAGGACAGATAAAGAGCTTCTCAGACAAGAAAAAGCTAAAGGAGTTCATCACCACTGAACTAGTATTACAAGGAATTTTAGAGGAATTCTTTAAGATGGAAAAAAAATAAAATAAACATAAATAATAAAATGGCAATAACTACATATATATCAACAATTCCTTTCCATGTAAATGGATTAAATGCTCCACTCAAAAGACACAGGAGGGCTGAATGGATAACGAAACAAGATCCTTACATATGCTGCCTACCAGAGACTCACTTCAGATTGAAACACACACAGAGATGAAAAGTAACGGGATGGAGAAAGATATTTTATTAAAAATGGGAACAACAAAACCCCCCAAAAAGCTGAGGTAACAATACTTATACCAGACAAAATAGACTTTAAAACAAAGGCTACAAGAAGAGACCAAGGAGGGCCCAGTAATCCCACTTCAGGGTAATTTTTTATCTGAAGAAACCTAAACGTTACTTCAAGGGGATATGTGCACCCATATGTTCATTGCAGCACTGTTTACAGTGGTGAAGATGTGGAGACATCTTGGGTGTCTGTTGATGGAAGAATGGATAAAGAGGAGGTGGTACGTATATACAACGGAATATTGCTCAGCTGGGGAAGGGAAGGGGTTCTTGCCGTCTGCGGTGACATGGATGGACCTGGAAGGTATTGTGCTGAGTGGAGTATGTCAGACAGAGAAAGATGATGCAATGTGATTCCATTTATATGAGAATGTGGAACCTAAAGAACAAAATAAACAAACAAAACAGAAAAAAAGTCAGACACGAGAATGTATTGGTGATTGTCAGATGGGAGGGGGCTTGCGGGTGTGGATGAAAAAGTGGAAAGGATTAAGAAGTACAAATAGGTTGTTACACAGTTGTCATGGGGACGTAGGGTACAGCATAGGAATATAGTCAGTAATATTGTAATAACTATGTGTGGTGTCAGATGGGTGCTAGATTTACTGGGGTGATAGATGGGAGGGAATTGGAGGACAGGGTGAAAAAGGGGAAGGGATTAAGAAGTACAAACTGGTAGTTACACAGTAGTGATGGGGATGTAAAGTACAGCATAAGGAATACAGTCAATGATATGGTAATAACTATGTATAGTGCCAGGTGGGTACTAGACTGGTCAGGGGGATTACTTAAAGTATATAAATGTCTAACCATATGCTGCACACCTGAAATTAATATAAAATAATATTGAATGTCAACTGTAATTTACAAATTTAAAATGGGTGGAAAAGGTGAAGGGGAATAAGAGGTCCAAATTTCCAGGTATAAAAGAAATAAGTCATGGTGATGTAATGTACAGCTTGGGGAATGTAGTCAATAATATTGTGACAGCTGGGACGGTGTCAGGTGGTTACTGGGCTTATCATGGTGATCACTTCTTTAGGTATGTAGATGTTGAATAACTGTGGGGTATCCCTGAAACTCATATAATATTGTATATTAGCTATACCCTGTTTCCCCAAAAATAAGATCTAGCCGGACAATCAGCTCTAATGTGTCTTTTGGAGCAAAAAATAATACAAGACCCGGTATTATATACTATACTATATTATATTATATTATATTATATTATATTATATTATAGACCTAGTCTTATAGTAAAATAAGACCGGGTCTTATATTAATTTTTGCTCCAAAAGACACATTAGAGCTGATTGTCTGGCTAGGTCTTATTTTGGTGGAAAAACAGTATTTTAATAAAAACCTTTTAAAAAACAGTATTGTCTCCCAGTGTAAAATTTAAGAATGTAAAATCTAGGTGGACCTCAGACCAGGCCAATTCAGGGCCAAACGATGCCATGAAAACTCTCTGTGTCCATCTCTGTCCTTTGTCCCTCCGCATTACCGTCATGCACAAGCAGGTACTGTCCCAGCTGTCCCAGCAGTGGCCAGGTGAGCACCAGCAGTGCTAAGCGTACGTTTGGCCTCTACTCATGTCCTGGTGAAAACAGCCTTATTCAGGAAAGCACCAGCCAACTCCATGGGCCTGGTTCTCATTGGCCCAGTTTGGACCAGGCGCCGTCCTGAGCCCACCCCTGTGACCAGGCAGACGTGTCACAGGAGCATCTGCTGCCTTTCCATGGCCATCGCCCATTAGGGAGGTCCTCACTCAATGTCACCAGTAGGTTCTTAGGAACTGCACCTTTGAGCAAAACTACGCATAATGACACCGATTTTACCACTGGCTAATGGATAGAAACAAGACCTAAGTAAGTTTCTATGGCATATTTCTGGTCACAAAAAGGTCACCAAACTTCTAAATGAGGACTCAAAACACGTCTAATATTCAACATGGAAATAAATGTGAGCCATAGAGATGTTTAAGAAAGACAAATAACACCACATAACATAATAATTTTCCAACCCACCTCCAGTTCAGGGGTGCGGGGGCTGGGCACAGGGGGACCCCCCTGGACAGGACACCCTGCCATCGCGGGGCCACCCACACCCACCACACTCCCTGACTGGGGCAGTTTAGACATTGCCAGTTCAACTCCCGTGCACATCTTTGGGACGTGGAAGGGAATGGGAGCACACAGAGAAAACCCATGCAGACGTGCGACACCAACAGCAGCCCAGCCAGGATCGAGGTTTTGTTTGTTTGTTTGTTTCCTCATCAACGTTATAAAGAAACAATGTTGAATGACACGACGTTATTCGAGGACCTGCTATACATACATATATTGAATCATTATGCTGTACCCAAAACTATCATATGTCAATCACATCTCAGTATAATTTGGTTATTTGGCCAGAACTGGTTCCCAGGTGTGTCCTTAGAAACCACGCGCAGGGTCAGCCCCAGCGTGGGTTGACAGTGGGGGAGGGCTTCAACAGCAATGTGTAGAGAGGAGAGGAGACAGGTAGAAAATGCTGGCTGTCAGGTGTCAAGGGCAGGCCCATCCCTCTGGCCGTGTGCTAAGCCTTTCACAGGAGCGCCTAGGGGACCACTCCAGCCGGGCCGCCCGTGGTGCCCAGACACCCTCTGATGCCCACCTGATAGCTGGCTGTCCCCTGAGTTTGCTACATGCCTCCAGGCCTTTGGGCCCTTGTCCACACAGATGCATCTATAGGTAAGCCCCCCCTCCCATGATCCTTTCTCTGATCTAGTTCAAGCCTGGCTGTAAGTCCCGCCATCCCTGAGGCCAGCTCACGTCGCGTGCTCTCTGAACCTTGCCCCCCCCCATGCCCCGTCAGTCACTCCATGCTCTGCTCTCCACGCTCCTGATGATGACATAACTCAGCCCAGCGTCTCCCTGCATGCCTGCGAGTCCCTGGGGTGCTGGTTCGCCCTCCTACGGGGCACCCACCCTCGTGAGCAGCAGAGCGGGCTGGGCACTTAACCATCCAGCGCTGAGAGCCCCCAGCGGGAGGGAAATCGCAGAGAGGGACTTGGAGAAGATAAACGTTCCAGCTTTAGAATCAAGTACCCTCCACTGTGAGCCTCTCTGACGACATAACAAAATCTAAGTAGTCATAATATCTACAAAATTAATGCCCCCAACTGCCACTGAGGACAAAGAGATTTGACGGCCTGACTTAGCCCCACACAGGCTCAGACTCACTGGGGAAATGCTGAGGCCTCCACCCCTCTCTCCCCACACGGGCTCCACGAATGATAAAAGACAAGCATTATCTACATTCTAAATACAGATAGGTTAATGAAAAGATCACGATTTTCTGGTAATCCATAATTCTCCTGAGATAAAGGCCTCCTTCCTATACATTCAGAGCCAATAGCCACTGGACCGGGTGGCCTTGGTCTCAGCTCCTGGCTGTGTTTTGACATTTCAAATTTGTAGAGGTCATGTGTGTAGCAGGAATGGCTTGCTAGAACACTGATGATAATATTCCTGGCAGCTCAGGCGCTGGAAATTCCGGTTTCAAGATACCTCATTATCTGCAGGTGCCGTGATGGGGAGCTGAATGCAGAGCTGTCAATCACAGAGGCACGTTTGGAAACGAGCAGCCACATAAAAGCTTTCCCTGACTTTCCCCCCTGCTCCACGGAGGGGGAAGGAAGCTCAAAGAAACTGTCTTGCAAGCAGTTCGGCAGCATCAAGCAAAACACCGGTGGACCCAGCCGTCTGCGGCGTGTGGCACCCACCAGGCCGTGGAAGGGCCCAGGAGTGCTTGCCCTTCTCCAGAACCAAGCCTCGGGCAGACACCGTGTGGCACAGGTGGTGCGGCTCCCCCACTTCCTGACCCTGGAGTGTCCCCAGGAAGACCACACCGTGGTGATACAGTCATGCATTTGCTACCAGAACTAGACGCTGCTTCAGCTCCCTGAGAACGAGCCTGTACGGATCCTGATAAAGGACTCGGCTTTCCTGGGTCCGCAGCTGGCAGACGGCCGACCACGGGCCTTCTCAGCCTCCGTAACCACGCGAGCCAGCTCCCATAAGGAATCTCCCCTTACATATATATGTGTGCCTTCTTGACTTGTATCTCTGGAGAAGCCTGGCTAGTGCCCAGTGAGACAGGAACTCGCTTTGTCCTATGAAGAGGACAGATGGATGGGCAGACGCTCAAACTTAGGTTCAAGGGTGAGAATCAAAAGTCAGCAGACCTGGGATCGAGTCCCAGCCTGACCACTTACCAACAGTGTGATCAGCAGCAAAGTGTCTCTCTGCCTCAGTTTCCCCTTCTGTAACGTAATTTCTACCCTGTAAGCCTGTTGATATAGTTGGAATAGATAATACTATGTGTGGGGGCTTAGTCCAGTACCTGGAACGGGAAAGGAATTCAGTAGATGTTTCTTATGGGCAAACAGACAGTGTGTCTATGTTACGTCACAATCCACCAATTCACTGTTGAAAGAAGAAACATGCCGCTTCTGGAAGCAGTGAGTTTCCCATTATTAGAAGTGATCGAGTAGATGCAGGGTGGCCATTTGGCAGGAAAACTTTTCTTTACACAGGGCTTGAAGGATGTTTATGTAACATAAAGTTCCTTTTCAATTCTGAGCTCCAGGATACTTGGAAAAAAATCAGGTACAATAGAAATGCGTGTGTGTGTGTGTGTGTGTGTGGTGTGTGTGCACATACATGTGTGTTGACACATAAGACAACCAATGGGATTTCTAGCTATGATGGCAATTTAAAAAAAATAAAATTAACAATGAAAATAACTTTAATTCACTTTAAATTGAAATGTAAAATCATAGATATTTGACCATCCCTGCTCCCACCACTGTCCCCACTTGCAAAAGCAAGCAGACACTGTCCCATCCTCAGGGGACCAAGACAGGCTGTCGCAACCACCAAGGCTTGGAACGCCTTGGACAGCCGGGCAGTGCCGAGAGGGGAGGGGACATTTCAGGGACGGCCGCATGATGGGAGAGGAGGCTTGTGCCGGCCTCTGTGGCTCAGAGGACAACTTGCCTACATGTCCGTCCCCAGAAGTGACTGCCTAGAAGACATAGTGGGGCGTCTCCTGAGAAACTGAAGAAACTACTGAAACAACAAGGAGGAGTGTCAGGTTAGTGTTTGGTCCCCCAGGTCCCCTCCCTGAGCCCTTGGATGTGGCTGCCTCTGCGTTCCTGGTCCTTTCTTGTCAGTGCTCCGTGGCCCAGGCCTCCTGCCCTACTTTGAGGAATATGGACACCGCTGGATTCTTTGTTGCTGAGCGTGTTCGCTTTGGCACAAATGAAGCCCAGGCCACGTCATGCCCAGAGGCTGAGTGCGGCTGGCAAGGCAGGTGTTGGAGGGAGTCCACCGGGTAGGGACACAGCAGCCTTTCCTCTAAAGCCCCTGGGATCTCCCCATGTCTGATGGGCTCCCGTGTAGAGATCTGAGTTCCCAGGGGACCAATATAAGGAGAAGCCCCTGGATGTTCTTTCACGCCACCAATGGGGACGTAGTCTGCAGTTTGAAGAAATTGTCCTTTTACCTCAAAGTATAATTTAGTCTTGGATTGTTTTCAGTAGTGTCAGGTGTACAAAACAATGTAATGGTTAGACATTTACACCCCGCACAAAGTGATAACCCCTCCCCCAATCTACTACCCCTCTGACATCATATACAGCTGTTACAATTCCATTGTCTCTATTCCCTGTGCTGTCCTCCACATCCCATGACTATATATATATGAAATTATAGTTGACATTCAATATTATTCTGCTTCAGCTTCAGGTGTACAGTGCAGTGGTCAGGCATCTACACCGTCCATGAAATGATCCCCCTAATAAGACAAGTGTCCATCAGATACCCTACAAAATCTTTACAACATTATTGACTATATTCCCCAAACTGTCTTTCATATCCTCATGGCAATATAAACATATGGGATTACATCAAACTAAAAAGTTTTTTCACAACAAAGGAAACCATCAATAAAACAGAAAAGCATCCTACTGAGTGGGAGATGATATTTGCCAATGATACATCTGATAAGGGGTTAATATCCAAAATTTATTAAAAAACACATACAACTCAACACTAAAAAAACAAACAACCTAATTAAAAAGTGGGCAGAGGACATGAAGAGACATTTCTCTAAAAAGGACATACAGATGACCAGCAGATATCTGAAAAAATGCTCAACCTCACTAACCATCAGAGAAATGCAAATAAAAACCACAATGAGATACCACCTTACCCCAGTCAAAATGGCTGTCATCAATAAATCAACAAACAACAAGTGCTGGCGCGGATGTGGAGAAAAGGGAACCCTTGTGCACTGTTGGTGGGATTGCAGATTGGTGCAGCCACTATGGAAAACAGTATGGAGGTATCTCAAAAAATCGAAAATGGAACTACCTTATGATCCAGCGATTGTACTCTTAGATATCCATACAGAGAAATACAAAATGCTAATTCGAAAAATATATCCACTCCTATGTTTATTGCAGCACTATACACAATAGCCAAGACATGGAAACAACCAAAATGCCCATCGGTAGACGACTGGATTAAGAAACTGTGGTACATTTATACAGTGGAGTATTACACAGCCATGAACAAGCATGGAATCTTACCATTTGCAACAATATAGACGGGCCTAGAGAACATTATGTTAAGTGAAAAAGTCAGTCGGAGAAAGACAAATACCATATAATCTCACGTATATGTGGTATCTAAAGAACTGAATGAATGAGCAAAGTAAACGAAATAGTCTCAGATATAGAGGAAAAACTGAGGGTTGCTAGATGGGAGGGGTGGGGATGGGGGAGAATGTGAGGGGATTAGACAGCACAAATTGGTAGCCACAGTATTACCATCGTCTTGGATTTATTAACTAATTTCCACCCAAGAAAAGCTATTCTGGAGAATCCTTGGCTGTTGGCCCAGTGAGAAGCCTGCTGGCTGAGTCTGCAATCGCAGAACCAGCTAAGGAAACACTGAGCTGCTTTTCAGATGACACACCAGGACCACAGCCCCTGCAGCCAAAGCGCGCACACAGGAGACCACTGTGACCTCCAGCTGCTCCCGGAACCAGTCTGCCCCCAACCCCCTCCCCTGCCACGGAACCAAAGGACCCACACAACCAACCGGAACTTGAACAGTGGAACATGTCAGAAGCAGAGGGTCCGCTGTCCAGGAAGAGCAGTGCTGACGCCCCTTTACCATAAACCGCCAGGCTCCCAGGTGCACCAACTAACGCTCCCACCAGCACACACCTGCCCCCTAAACCCTCCAAACCCCTGACCAGGCCCAGCGAGCAAGACAGGTCTGAGGCACCTGTAGGGCTCCCATCTTCTCGGCCAGCTAACCTTTCCTTACTCCGTTCTCTGAGGCTTTGCATTTGGCCTTTTGAAGCTTCGGGCACGTGGACTTTGGACCGGTGACACGTTCACAGCAGCCACACCGCATCGCCCTGTCCCAGCACATCTTCCCCCAGCTTCCTCCTCGCCTCCCACCCCAAACTTGCTTTCAAAGTTGGTCTGTTCCACCCATCATGCCTGGAGAGACACTGCACGCTAACGGAAGCATTTCCACTTGGATGCAACAGGCTTTATTTCTTCCATTTTGCCTTTTGGGAAAATGTGATAAAAGTCGGTGTGGGTTGTAAGGACACCTTTGCCGGGCTGCATGTCCATCAGGAGGTCCCATAATTCTCTCAACAGCAGATACAACGATGACAGTAACTCACCTCGGAGGGCCACTCGGAGAATCCAGTGACACCTGCCGAAAAGACCCATAACGCCACCACAACACAAAGAACGAAGGTCCCCGCCCCCTCTCTCCCTTCCTTCCTTTCATCCTTCCTCCCCTCCTTCTTTCCTTTAAAGAACAGAAGACACTCCGAGGCCAGCCAGGAAGCAGGACCGAGTGATCGTGTTACTACTCATGAAGAACATGAAACAGCATCATCTCTTCTATGAGTGGAGACGTGCAGCCTTTCCAGGGGCCTGGGCACTCAGGATCCAGGCTGCTGTCCCTTCGGCCCCTCCCCGTCCCCAGGGGCAGCCAGGCCTCGGGACAGCCTCTCTCCCAGGCTCCTGCTGCAGACCAGGAGCGAATACCCCGCAGCATGAAAACCTTCCCGTGGAGACTGACGCACATTTTACTTTAAAATGTTTAAGTTGATTGATTCTTTCTGACAACATTTTCTTAGATGCTGTTTTACCCCCCTAATGAGTCAGCCTTGGTGAAAGCTTGTGATTGACAGAGCCACAGGCTGACAGCCTTGAGTTTCTGCAGACTTAGGGTTTCCTGCCGCCTGTCTGGCCCAGGTGAGCAGTGAGGGACGGGAGGCACGTCCCAGGTGCGTTGTTCCTGGGTCAGAACGCAGCCTCAGTTGCCTGGCGCTGCTCTCACGAGCAAGAACATCCTCCTGTCTGTGTTGCCCAGGTAATTGCTTCAGAGCTTTTTGAATTCAACAAATACTCTGGAGTCTCCAGGATTTACATGCTGGATGATGACAAGATGCCAGAGTAGGTCAGAAAGGGTCCCGGCCCTCAAGCCGTTCCATCTCGCCAGGTAACCAAACAGGAGCAGAGCAGCCGCACCGACTGGCCCTGCTGTCGATGGTGTCCCTGGGCTGAGACAGTCGGAATGCAGCTGCAAGTGGGCTAGCCTCAGGACACAGGGCATGACAAGTGGATGATGGCTGGGAAAGACACTTCGCCACATTTAAGCCCGTGTCCAGATGTGCCCTGAAGTTCAAGGGCGATGTTTCTACCCTGGCCAGCCGGGGCGGCAGGTCTGCGGAGGGGTGCCAGCGCACTGGGGCCTGGCCTTCACCTCTGGTACAGGGTCAGGAAGTCCTCGACAGGCACATGAAAATGTCTGGATTTAGAGCCAGAGAACATTTCCAAGGGGAGGGTGGCACTGCCGGCCCTTGTTTACAAAGACATCTCTGATGGTGGCATGGGGCGAGAAGGAGCCCATGACGGCCGACTGACAGCCATGACCGGCTCTGCACACGCAGAGTTTAGTTGTGTCGGGTGGGTAGCTCTGGACTCTCTCCCACCGACCAGGCCAGCGGTCAAGCAGTTTGGTCATGAGCTGCCGGCTGAAGTGTTGATGGCACATCTGAGGGGACACGTCCCATGGATGTATGAGTTTAGGAGCATTTAAAAGCACAATCAGGGCTGAAGATGCTTCAGAGTCTATTAAATAATGAGGCGAGTCTGGACATTTCTGGTTGAGTCAGTCATGCAAAATGAACTACGCTGCTGCGTACGGAGCACAGGCTCTGTGCTTACACCTCAGTTGCAGCCTATCCGTGCCCACCCCCTCCCATCATCCCGCCGTCTCACCGTCCAGTTGTTTGACTGGTTGACCAGTCATTCATGTCTGACCCGGGGACTTTTTGATTGGGAACTGGCTGCTTGGAGTGCAAGGGTGTCCTGTCTGTACACCTCACACCCCAGAACACACATGTGGGGGACTGAGGACTGTCCCCAGAGGCAGGGATTTGCAGGCAGCCTGTCAGGTGCTGGGTATGGCTGCAGCCCCTCAACGAGCAGTTTGTGTGTTCACCCGCGAAAGAACCTACTGCTTCCTCACATTTCGGGGTGACTTACTTGGTTTGATCAGGTAGTGAGATCACCCGTGTGTCAGTTTTTAATTTATGGCATTTAATTATGCATTTCATTTGTAGCAATTAAAAAAAGAGTAGCGCACACAGCCTTGGGTTAGGTCGCTCCATTGACTCCAGCGGTGTTCAGAAGGAGAAGGGAGACTGGCAGGCCCTTCAGCAAGTTTCCAACAGACACAAAGCCCCCTGGAATCACTCTGCTCGCTCCTGCACTCCCCAGTCGTCTCTTCCTCCTGGTTGTAAAAGGCTCCTGCCACTTTATCATGGTTTAAAATAGGAGGGAATGAACAGCACCCCCCACTTCACGCTTTGTGCCTTCATGGGATTTCACCCAGAAACACAGGCATAAAAAACACGACGTTGACAAAGATCCCTTTCACTTTCCCAGGAGAAATCTGGAGCAAGAGAAAATGGGTGCGATGGTCCCCACCCAAGTACCCTGATGGGAAAGTGGCCTTCAGAGGACCTCAAAGAAAGCTCCGCCAAGATCCGAGGTGGGTCACAGCCTGTCTCCCAGGCAATGCTTCAGAGAGTGACATGACGAAGCCAGTAAATTACAGATTCTTCCAGGAATGGTGCCAGAGAACTTGACATTTCACATTCACTCACACATTGGCAGCTGTCACCAGGGGTAACAAAATGCAGGCACTACCTACGGCTCAATAGGTAGCCCGTCCCCCAGAATTTAGAAACACCCATCTTCATCCCTGACAGCCCAGTGGCCAGGGGTGTGACTTCAGATGCAATTCTGATGATGCATCGCTGCATGCACGGAACAGAAAGAGCGTTCGTGAGCGTGCAAGTGCAGCTCAGCACAGAAACAAGGAAGCAGACGGCTTTGGACCCCGTAGGCTTGGCTTCAGATATTTTTGCATTCTTCTGTGCGAGCTCCCTTATTACAAAATAGGGCATTGTCATTGAGCATAATGGAGAAAATTCAGATGAAACAGACAAGGAAAAAATTGAAAATGTCTTTAAACTGCTACCCACGTATAATGATCACTTTTTGTTATAAATCCTTTGAGATGTATATATATATATATATATGTAGTAAGAGATAACATATTGTATATAATTAACAAATGTATAGTATCATGCAGCACATTGTTTTATATACACACGCACACACCTTCTCTCCTAAATTCAATGACACCACCAGTCGTAAGAAACACCATAGCTTCTTCGTTTGCAGAGGGGGTGGCACTATATTAAATGAACACAAAATGCTTTTACTCTGCAATAAAATTTTCAGTTATCCAGTCAGTTTCATTCTGGTTTATTCCTCTAAATCACAATTAAAGTTATTAAAATTTGAATCTATGCTTTCATCATGTTCAATTACTCTTGGCCCAAGTTCATGGGGATGCTGCTTTTTCAAAATCCACATTGGTAACCTTGATTTTGATATCTTCAAACACTCTTATGATTGACAGTCTATCTTTGAAGCACACCAAAAATATTAGGGGTTGGTCTGCCTTTCCTGTTTGATGAAACTGTTAAATAAACTTTTCTCCATTAATTCAGACATGAATTCTTTGAAGACAAAGGTCTTCTCTTGAAGTCATTTAGAAGCTCTGGGCAGAAGGGGTTTGGTGCCGACAGAAAGACCACCGACATGAGCTGACCACCGGGGCCTCCTAACCAAGAAGTCCTTCATCCATTCCTAAGGGCTCGGTGGTTTCTGCCACCTTTAGCTGCATTCAGGGCTGTGATGGTCAGTCTTCTTTGTCCACAGTGAAATATTGGTTTCGTCCAGAATAGTGGTAGCATCTTCCTACAGACATTGCAATTGACAACCAGAGGTATAAATTTCAGTTATCAGCATCTCTTCAGTTAACGTGCTGCCTGTGCTAGATGCTAATGAGTCTCAGCAGAGGTGAGGGTCTGACAAATAGGTACATGTCCACCCAGCGCGGAGTTGGCCTGTGCACACGAAAAGACAACAGGGTCCCAAGGGGCTCACCAAGGGCCACCCAGTGGCTCTTAGCACTGCTTGCAAGAGTCAGACGGCCCACGTTTGAATCCTGGCTCACCACTTGCCAGCGCAGGACCTTTGGCAACTCTCTAAACCGCTTTCTGGAGACTCTGTGAAGAGGAAATGAGCAAAGTCACAAGGGCTTAGCCTCGAGCCGGGCATGTCTCACAGGCTCAGTAAGTACTTCCTCCTCCACCACAACCGTCATCACCACCATTCCCACCAGCACCCGCATTGCCATCATCACTGTCACCACCATCAGTGATTATTTTACTATGTGCCAATCTTTGCTCCAAGCTCTTTGCCTCTAGTAACTCGTTAAATTCTCACTCCTGTCTGACAAGGCAGGTGCTGTTGTCTACCTTTACAGATGAGGAAACCGAGGCCTGGTAGAGTTAGGTGACGTGTCCCATATTCCTTAGCGCTAAGCGGTGAAGCCAGGATTGAACCAGCTGGTTTGGCTCCAGTAGCCTAAGAACTCTGCACCCTGTGCACCGTGTGGAATGTGTATATTTCCATGAATCTGCATTTACATAGGCTGGTATATTGCATGCCCCTCCCACCTTCCGCATGTCTCCACATTTCCCACAATGCATCCTTTATCATGGCAGCAGTGCGGCCTACTGCAGAGATGGTGGCTCTCGGCTGTTTCCTTATTGTTAGATACGTAGCTCATTTGCAACGTTTCAGCAAACGCTTGGCAGCTAAATCTTCACACATCTACGATTATTTTTTAGAGCAAACTGCCAGAAGTGGTATTGCTGGGTAAGGTGGCTGTCCATCTGGTTTGATTAGGGCCAAGTAGTTTCCTGAGAAATGGGACTTCCAGGGCTAAGCCCGACAGTCCAGGAGCCAGGGGACAGGATGGTTGTGTCACGAGACATTTTTGCATCCATGTTATTTACTAAAATATTATGATGGTTGCCTTCCCTTTAACATTGGGTTGATTGTTCACTGTAAAAATGGGGGAGGGAGGGGAGGGGGTCTGTCCAGATGGCCTTTGGAGGGTGGTCTCAGCCGTGTCTGTGGGATCACCACGGGACAACGGATGGTTGGGCTCAGACGGCATCTACTGGGAGCCTGAGGTGGTGATGCCATGCAAATCACAGGGACCAGTGAATACAGGGTCAGAACCAGAACCAGAAGAGGACAGGAACAAGGTCACGGCCACGTCATGAAGCCAGAGCCAACGTGGCCAAGGACAGGGACACGCATTGGGCCGCCTCCAAGCCCTGTGCCCGCTTCGGAAGCCAGCGCAGCTTTCCCGAACGCCTCCTGTACGGCAGGCACTCTGCGAGTCTCAGCGCAGCGGCTTCCCAGGCGCCGTGGTGGCCCTCCTGGCAGACACCCTCACCTACCTCCATTTGTTCATTCATTAAGCAAATGTTTACTGGTTCCAGGTCTGTGGCAACCTTCGTGGGATTTATACACTTCCTCTTTCCCGGCTGAAAACATTCTTAAGAGAAAATCTGTTCTCAGTCTTGGTGGATAAACCCTTTTTAAATGTAATATCATTTTAAGTATCTTACCTTAGAACACACCTTTCCTTGTTAATGGGGCTTCAAAGGCAGGCTGCAGGCAGGGGCAATTTGGGGATGGAGGACCCTCCCGTCCAAGCTGACAGCCACGCAAGGGCCAGCCCACTGTGGAAATAGCCCAACAGCCTCACGGAAGGAAAACACAGCTCTGCTCATTTCCAGGTCTGAGCGGAAAAGGCAGGGCTCCCCACAAGGACAGATGTGCAGGTGGCCAGCTGCAGGGAGAGGCTCTGACCACGGGCCTCAGCACGCACCTCGTTACAGCCCTTCCTGGCATGGCAGTCACAGTCACCGCTCATGCCAGGAACACGACTCCCAAAGCACAGGTTTCAGACCCGACAATCGCAGGAGAGGCACTGGGTTCTGATGGGGAACGTATTTACTGAGCGCCAACCACAGTCCGCGCTCTGCGCGTAACATGGGCAGGGTGCCAAGGGTGGCAGGACCTCTCAGAGCGGCAGCCGCTGCCGGGGCCTGTGCACGAGTTGCAGAGCTCAGGCTCCTGTCCCGTCTGCAGGGGGGGCACTGCCACTGGGCCTGCTGTCCTGTCAGCTCACAGTCCTGAGAAGTCAGGACACAACGGCCACACAGTAAGGGCGAGCATTTGGCAAGAGCTTACGACAGGCCACATTCTGGGACGGCCACACACCAGCGCCAGGGCGTAGGAAGCATTACTGCATCTGCGTCGACAGAGGACTGAACGTCACACACATAGGTGATGCCACTTGTTCGAGGTCTCACAGCGAATCAGGGACAGATCTGGGATGTGCGGCCCCGGTGTGTGACCACTGCCCATCCTGCCTTTCCTCAAACGAGCATGAAGGCCCACACCCAGCTAACGGCAGAGATCAGAATCACTGAATTTCGTGTGTTCACACACGTGCAGATTAGAATAAGCTGCAAACGGCTGGCATTTGAAAATCAAAACCACATCATCGGAAGTACAAAAACAATGAGGTGGTGGGAAAGGGCGCACTGGCGTGAGTGAGCAATCTGGACAACAGAGGAAGGGGCTGTTTAGAGCCAGCAGAGAAAGGCCTTCCCACAGTGATGGAGAAACACTGTCGGCCATGCAGGAGGGCAGCGTGCTCATTGTGCAGCTACCTCTGACGATGGCAACTCAGTGTCCTTTACAGGAGACTTTCCTATAAAAGAGAAGAGAGGGACACAAGGGCCTGGCATTCTGGGGCAAACGACCTTTGCAGGAGGGCTATGCCTGGCCCAGGGCCCATGCTCAGCTCTCCGCCCGCACATTTCCCGGCCTCTTAGGAGCCCGTCTCGAGGCCGACCATCAAGGCCGCTTATTATCTCCCAGAAACACATAATGCCGTCCTCCGAGTGACTGCATTACAACAAGCCCCTAAATTGTATTTGGACAAAGAATAATTGAACACTGGACAGAATAACAAATGCCCTGGTCAAGTTTGCTTCATGGGTTTATCGCGTTGTATTAACATGATAGAAATATGAATACTTAAATCTTATCTCAGGTATAGTTTATAACTGCATTAATCATTTACTGTATTATATATTTTTCATGTCAGTGAGATGGTGAGGAAAAGATTCAATTCCGCAGCATGGTCGGGAGTGTGCTCTAGATAAGTGCGAGGCTGGGCTCAGGCCCCGGCCACGCAGCTCTCAGCCACCGGCCCTTGGAAGGGAGGGCTGGCATGCATCAAGCAATATTAAGCAGGACCCTTTAGGCTTTGAAACGATAAATCACCAAGCCATTCGATGCCATCGTCGTGTTTGCCTGAATCAGATCAACACTCACGGACTGTTTGCTTACATGTGATACATCCAAACAGAGCGGGAGAAAGCCAGTGCTGGCCGTCCAGGCCTGGTGCCCTGCTCCTGCAGGTGCGTGTTGGTCGCTGGCTTCCTGTGTCCACCTGGGCAGCAGTGGGGGAAGGCCATGCTACAGTGGCCGCGGGGCATTTTCTACCTGGTGATGGAAGGAGTCGTCCTTCCTCCTGAGGGGGCCTCCTCTCAAGGTGACGGTTGCTGCAGAAAGGTCTGGCCAGCGGCTCCTGGGTGGGGAGGGAGGTGGGCATCTCCCCTCCGTGGGTGACAGATGAGGCCTGGCTTCCCACCTGGATAAGTCCTCGAGAATCCTGTCAGCATCACATTCAGTCACAACAGACATTCTCACTCGAGGACAGACCTTCTGCCAAATCACCAGCTTCGATCCAATCAGTCGAGGGGCAACTTTGTTTTAATATAAACTTCCTGAAATCCCAGTTCCTCCCAGCTCCCTCAACGTCTTTCTAAAAACCCTATCAGAGATTTGCTGTGGTTGGTTGTGCCCTTTCAATGTCTGTGTTAGCCCTGCAAAGTGAGGCAGAGGTCATGATGGAGAATCACTTATTTCTTAAAGTTTGGAAAAAAATCAGAGCAGCAGGCCATAGAACAGACAGGTGAGCTGCAAAGACACAAATCACCTCCCAGTCACAAAAATTGCCAAAACATCGCAGTTTGCAGCTGTGCGCAGCAGGGACAGAAAACATTAAACACATGTTAAATAACAAATAGGAGACTTAAATATCGCTAAAAATGGACCCTGCTCTGAATAAATCATGCATGCCGCATCCTAACCGTCCTGAGAAATGTAATGATCATGTGAAATCTGCCAAATTTGTCTTTAAAAAAAGTCAATAGCTGTGCCTCTGCTTTGAAAGTGACACAAAATTCTGCTGGGGAAGCTGCTCCCGGCTCCCAGTGCCCCACCCCCACCCGCTGCACCAGCGCTTTAGGCTACAGCTGGATTTAAGAAATTTCACTTTAGTTAAAGGAAGCAAGACGCGCATTTGAATAAGCCTGGTTTTGGGTGGATAAAAGCTACTTAGCATTCGCTTTGCACTGCCTTACCATTCCACAAAATTGTTCCCTCTTTCTTTGAACATGTAAAGGACTTGGCTCATCTATTCCAAACCGTTTTTCTGAAAGCGCTGAAGATCATTTCTCCCATACTCTCATCCATTTTTAGTCTCTACTAAGACAGAGCCACACGGCAGAGGCCTGTCCCACCTCCTCCACTGGAGGTGGGGGGGGAGGAGGTGTCTTTTATGGAGAGGAGGCAAAATAAATCTCCAGGCAGAGAATTCAAATCAATCCTGCTGGCAAGACTCCTCTCCGGAAATGTTTGCTGCCCGCATGTTTCTGTCTTTAGAGTGTTTTCAAGCTCTTTGGAGCCTTCAGCACAGAGGGCCACATTTCGGTTCTTCCCGCGCGTCTCTTTGGAGGTTAATGTGCCTTTAACACCATGAGAGTGAATGTATGAGGGACTCCTTAGCTTCGCCTTGATTGTGTTAGCTTGGCACATCTTGGATCCAGCTCCCCCCCCACACACACACTCCTGCACACGCGTGTGCACACATGCAGTGTTTAGTGCCACCGTGGCCGTGCACTTCCGGCTGCACAGGCCTGTGAGGCTCTGTGCATGTTTTCCTCGTCGGTCACCAGATGCCGAGGCGTTGGATGCGAGGGACTTGGGGTGCGCTGCCAGGACGGGGCGGGGGGCGCGGGGGGTAGGACGCGGCCTGTGCGGTTCCAGTCCCATTCAGAATATTCATGACGGTGTCTAAGCACCAACACCACGTCTGAGACTTTGGGGCAGAATGTGCGTGTACAGAAGGGAAGCAGAGGGGAGATGCTGAAAAACAAGGAGCGAGAGAGGCCGAGAGGGAGCCGAGGCGTGATCGGGGCCTCCGCGGTCCTTGGCCAGAGTCCCTGCGGCGGCGGCGGCGGCACCGGAGCTTCTGCGCTGTCCTGGGGGGGGGGGGGGGGGCTCCCCAGCCCGAGCCCTACAGATGGAACACGCCGCTTTCTTCCCTGTGCTTCGCGGATATGGGCGAAGTTACAGATGGTAGCAGGAGTCGTGATTTAAAAAAGGAGAAAGAAATGTAAAAGCGAAAGAGGGAAGGAATTCTAGTAAAGAGGAAGGAAACGAAAAACAGAGAAAGAAGGAAGGGGAGGGAGGACGGCGGCGGAGGAGCTGACATCCGTGCAGCCCTCCTGTGGCTTCCAGGTGCCCCAGCAATGCTTCGAGGGTGGCAGCGCGGCTGCGCCCACCTTCCCGCTGGCAGCAGGGAGAGGGGCGTGGGTTAGGCGGGTGGCCACGCAGCCTCCTCACAGGGCGTTTGGAGTCCGATGGCGGTGGGGCACCAATCGCGTTGCCCCTTTAGCCCCCCCCCAAAGAAAATCCCCAAGCTGCCTGCCACCCCTCCCAAGCCCCCAAAGGCAAATAGGTTTGAAATTTCCAGACGGAATTAGCTCAAGAGACAGCAGCAGAAAACCGTGATTTGCAAGACTGGTGGCCTCCCTCATCACAACCCAGTTTCCAGACCACTAAAGCAGGGGGTGGGGGGTGCGTGGTACAGAAAATGAAATCGCTTCTGAGGTCGGCAGCCCCGCCCCGTACAGGAGCCCCGCCCCGTACAGGAGCCCCGCCCCGTACAGGAGCCCCTCCCAGGCGCGTTGCTCTCGCTGCCTGGTGCCCTCAGCAGCCCCAGGCCAGGGGGCTCATCCTGTGCTGCCTGTGCCCTTCAATCTGCCCCTTTCTCTCATCACGTCCCTCCTCTAACCTGCCCAGTGCCATTTGTTCCTTTAAGATCTTGTTTTATTTTTAAGTGATCAATTCCTCCAACTTTGTGGGCCTATCTGTCCTCCGCCATCTGGCCCCCACACCTCATTGTAACGCGTGTTCAAATAATGACAACCTTCTTTTCTCAATTAATTTATGGGCTGTGGGGACCATTTTTCATTTGTTATCATGCACTCCCATTTGATCTCTCCTATCTTTCTTTTGCATCTGCAGCCACGAAGCATAAATCTTCCCCTCCAGCTTGTCAGGGGCCCACGATATATGGGGACGAGTCCCTATTAGTTCCACAAAACTGACCTTAATTTCTAAAAACGGTATCAGATGTGAATAAAGTTTGCTGAAATGATTTGTTTTGATTTACTTTGCACCACTTATCTTTGAGTTTTCTTCCTACTTTTCTTTTATCTCATTTAGACAGTGTAGTCTCGCCAGCCGGGTTACGGGGTATCCATCACCGCCCTGCCACAGCAGCTCCTAGGAGATCTGGGCTCTGGCTAACAACCACGTGGCCTGTGGACATGCCTGAGGTTGGGGTGTGTTGTTTTCCGCTTCATTCAAGCTGACCTCCGAGCTTCAGTGTCTTCTGTTTGGGAATGTGGGAATGCGAGTATTTTTGAGCAGCGTGTCAATTCCCAGTTATAAGATAGTGGACCTGAGTCTTGCCTAGGAAAGGCAGGCTACAGGTCCAGGATTTTTATCTCCTGCAGCTCAGTTGACAAAGACCAGATTTCTCGCCAACTACTAGGGGACGCAGCTTTGGGACTTCCAAGGGGCTGTGGCTCACAGAGGAGAACCCGTGCCCGCGCACGCGCGTGTGTGTGAGTGTGCTTTGTTTTACATAAGCAGACTTCTGTGCAAACTAAGGAATGCTAATTAAGCAAAAAGCACGGCCAGATGTTTATTAGCACTTCTCAGGTTCACGGCATTTGGAGAGTGTGCAGTTTTCATGAACTAATTTCGAAAGGGAAACACCTTTATTGGAATAATGGCCAATTATAACTGCCAACTTGGCCTCTTCCTTTTTGTGCCGGTGGAGTTGGGGGAGGGGCCCTCATCATTGAGGCACGAGCTCCAGGTGAGTCCTGGCACAGCCGTCTCTGCTCCACACCCAGGCACACACGTCCCGTGTGGAGTGGTGAAACACAGCCACACACACAGGCAGGAGGAGGCCGGGGCAGTGTGCTGTGCAGTACCAGCTCCCACTTTGCGGTATGCGTTACGGGTTTGTTGACCACGTGCTGGCCTGCAAGGGCACATACTGGGGTGGGGACAGGCAGAGACAAGGCTTTGGCAGGTGCTACAGTGTCTCTGTACTGTGGGCAGGCAGTGAGGCAGGAAGAGGGGCAGGAAGAGGGGCTGTCGGGCCACAGCATGGTGACTGCACTCGGGCCCAGGATTCAAACTGCGGAGTAATAAAAGTGAATGGCAGCACGTAAAACTCTGTTTCAGAAGACAGCTATCACCGTGTGTGTCACGGCCCTCGCGCTGTGGTAACTGTGGGGAGAGATGGGAACAGTTTTACTGACCCCCCGGGACCTATAAAGGCTATTTCTGAGTCTGAATCTTGCTGTTTAATTTAATCATTTATTATATTAATATTCAAATGTGCTGCATCTTATTAGCTACTGCAAAGATGTTAGTATGTCTGAAATAAATACCTAATTATGCTTTTGAAGAGAGGGGTTCTAAAGGCTTTGGTATGTCTGTGCTAATAGAACAGTTCATTTGCAGATTTTTCTGCAGAAATCAGCAGTTTGAGGCTTTTTTTTCTCTTTTAAGAAAATAAAAACAAGGGCTGAATACACACCGAGAGGTTTCAGCGGCTCACAGCAGCCTCGGAAATACGGGGTTTTGTTCTCTGCGCTGAGCCAGCGTCCACCTCAGACTGACCAGCACCCTCGGCTCGATGATACATTAAAGCAATTAACTGTTTTAATCCAGTGACCATGAAATTAAATATATTCCTGTTCAAAGGGAAAAGCAGATATCCTCTCGGAAATATATGTTTGAGTCCAACACGCTAATGTTTTTAAGATGACTGTTTTATGATCTTGTATCTGCCCCTCCCAGCGCCTCTCGCTCTCTCAATTCCCAGTGCAAAATCAAAATCTTATGTAGGTCATTGATTTTTACATCCACAGACAATGGACACCAGCAACTTGCAGAAATCAGACCGTGCCATGTGGAGATGCTGCTCAGTGCTCAAGCCACATGTGCCCGGGGGGAGGGGCGTTGTGCGGGCGTTTGGGCCGGAGGCTGGCGGGATCAACACGGAGTCCATTTTCCTAATCTCCAGCTTTAGCTTCATGAGGCTGGATCTTGCCGCTGGCGTAATATGTACAAACGGGGACGATAAATTCTGAGCCCAGTGTATACACTGCACTTGGAGCCGTGGAGAAATTAGTGTAATGCCGAAGTTACAGCCTGAGAAACCGGGAGTTACATGCTGCTATCTTTCTAGGGAGACGACCACTGGGTTCGCAATCACTCTTTTGTTTTTATTTTCTAAGATTACTGAAACGGTTTGCCTACTAATATCCAATTAGCTACTGCACGGCTTTTTTGTTTTCGCTTTTTTTTCAGATGAATGTTAGAGCCGAAGGTTAAATCCTGAGTGGGTGCCAGGAGGTTGCCCCACAGGCAGGACACCTTCGTTCCCTCTCGTGGACCTCCACTTAACCTCTAAGTTGACCTAGAATGAGTTATTTCTCTTCTCCTCACACAGATGGCTGTCCCAGGAGAGGGGACCCCTCTTCTCCTGGTGGATAATTACACTGTGGCTGAAATTTGCTTTCATCTGCATGGTGCCTGGTGTCATTCCTAGATGTGTTGACATGGCTCCTGCAGCCTGGCTCGTGCCCAGCCTGTGTGGTCACTGCCCCAGAATCACGTCCTCTCCCGTCCCCACCACCTGCTCCGGTCATCTCACTGGCACTCTGCTCCACACTGGGTCCTGGTAGGCTGGTGGGCACCATGCCCATCATCCACGGGAATCACGGTAGGCGTTAGGCTCTGTCCTCATGGAGCCTTCTTCTGGCACAGTGGTCACCAACTTGAATTTTGTCCTGGTGTGTGTGACCACAGACTCTGCCACAGGACTGTGTACAGGACCATGGCTGTGGAGAAGGGAGGTGACAGCACTCCCGTGAGCCAGGCATTGTGCTCAGCACTGTGCAGTTGGTCACCTTGGGCAGTTACACTCTCCGTCCTCCCCTGAGGAGGCCGGGCTGCAGCCTGAGTGGTGGGTGGTGATGACCATCCGTGAACAGGGCAGCGAGCTGCCAATCTGAGGGCACAGCCCCAGGCACTGGGCACCACAGGCCACTGCTGTCCAGAAACCTAAAGGAAATGCCAGCCCCGTCACACGTAAGGTATTCACATTGAACTCACAGTGTCCGGGCGCCACCATGAAAGCCCTTGAAAGGGGATTACGTGAGGTCACAAAACAAAACTGCAGGCCCCCTTGTTAAAAAGTTACTAAGACCTTCAAGACGGTGAATTCAGAGCATCAAACCAGTGAGGGGCCTTCTGAGCACCAACACCGGCCGGGTCCCTGAAGCCATCCTGGAAGGGGCCCTGCCCAGTGCTGACTGGTCCCTGCTTTCACGGGATAGTGCCTAGCACACAGCAGGTGCCCCCACATATGCAGTGTCACCGCCCATGAGGTGGCACCTTGGTTTCCTCATTACCAGATGAGACCAGATAGAGAAGCCGGGTCTGGGGGATAAGCCCACAGGATCAGCGCTACATGGGAGTAGAATCCAGGTTCCTTGTGACCACTGTGTCTCCCCCAAAGGGAGGCAGACGGCCTCTTACTAAATACTAGTAGGAGGGAGGGAGCGAGGAAGGGAGAATGAGAGTAAAGAAGGAAAAAAAGGAGGGAGGAAGGGAGGATGGGAGGAAAGGAGAAGGGAGGGAGGAGGGAAATATCCAAGGCCCTCTGGGGCTCAGAGACGCAGGAGATTCCTTGCCCTGCGGGAGCTCAGGCAGGGCTTGGGGAGAGCAGTGCCCTGTAGCTGTAAGTAGAGGCAGGCAGCCACTGTTCTGGGAGGGGCAGGGGATGCAGCGCACAGGACGGCCCACCGGGGACTGGGGGTGTTCCCAGCAGCGACACAATAAGCGGGAAGCCAGACTTGGGGTCCACCCGGCACTGAGCTCCTGGAGGAAGGGTGTCCCCAGAAGCAGCAATGAGTAGGCAGCCCCTGAGGGAGTTTGCAGGCCCCAGGACGCCTCCGCCTATCCGGGAAACGGCGTGAGAGGAGCATGGTTAGGGGGTGAGCAGGCGCGGATGAACCAGGCGCTGACGGCCACAGGGCGGGTGCTGACGTGTGTGGGTTTCCCGCGGGCATGCTGAGCACCATTAGGCTGTGTCCGGTCCAGGGGGTGAGCAGAGACGTGGTCCAAAACCAGCCTGAAGGTCCAGTCTCACGAACAAGGTGTTTCCGGAAAAAGCTTGAGTTCCAGTTACGTTCTTCACCATCCCAGGGGCTCGTGCAGGGTGGAGCTCGGATTCATTCTTGGATTTATTATAAATACAATCTCTGCGGACATGGTGAGTGCGTTTCCAGCCCCAGTGGAAGCGCTGGCCTCCCAAGGCCCCTCCCTGGACTCCGCCTTCCACTGTGCAGAGGTCAGCTCCCCTGGGCCCGCCCTGCCGATGCTCAGTTGGCACCAGGCTGGACTGTGGGTGCCAGAGGGAGCAGGGCTAGAATCTGGCAAAGGGCACTGCCCATCTTCGGCCCCGGGACTCCACAGGCGGCTTGTGGGGCCCCAGGGGCGTGGCGCTGCCTGTCAATCCTTGGCCTCTGTGACCTCATCAGCCACTCACTCGCTCCTCATTGGGTGGGCAGGTCATGACGAAGCCTGTCCCTGCACAAGATATTGTGATGGTTTCAGAAGCGTTAAGTCTGTGGCCTTACAACTGAGGAGGCCACAGTGCCCTAGGATGGGTGACCCTTGGACAAGGAGCACACGAGTGACGAGCTGACGCAGGCTGCAGAGGTGGAGAACAGTGAGGGCTGAAGGTGGCAACGGGACAGCAGCCCAGACGTGTCATCGGGACGTGCTCTTGAGCGTCTGGACCCGGGTCCAGGGCGCGCTCTGTACTGAGCCGAAGGGTCTGTGCCTGGTCGCGGGGCCCACTGGCCCCGTCTGGGGGTGCAGTGTCCACATGGGTCCTTCCGACCTCCCACAGGGCTTCCCTCCCCAGGGACGGGCCGCACCAGCTGAGGGCTCTACTTTGGGAGGAATATTAGACACGATACAGGGAGCCATGAGATGGCCCTTGGGCTGGAGGAGACCTGGCAGCCGGGCTTTGAAAGAGCTGCCCCAGAGCAAGCAAGGCTTTGACCCCACAGCAGTTAGGTGGGGTTTCTCCGGGTTCTGTGGCCGGATTCTGCCCTTAGCATCACGACGGCGGTCTGTCTGTCCCGCCCCGCCCTGTCTCCTCCAGGTGAGAGGAGAGTCTCATCAGGAGTGGGGGTGGGGCCGCATGTCTCCCAGCTCGGTCCACCTGACGGCATCCGCGTGAAGCCGCCCACCCACGCATCACCCCGCGTGGAACCCAGGACGGTCAAGGGGCGGTTCAGCCAGCGCGCGAGGAAGAGGCGCGCGAGGAAGAGGCGCGCGAGGAAGAAGCCGCGCTCCCGCTGCCGGAGCAGCCGTCAGAGGCTGCGTCTCCCTCATTATTCGGACGTGCGTTTGAGTGTTGCGATCAGTGATTCCGAGCACGTGACTCATCAGGAAGACATTTGCTCGGCAGACATGTGAGGGGCTGTCTGCCTCCTCAATCTCACTGACAGGGCAAAAATGCTGATTTATAGTAAATCATTAAAATCTGCTTATTATGGCAAGCCTTGTTCCTCTCCCCACTCGAAGCCGGCAACTTGATCTGCATCGTGTCTCGTACAATTTTATACGACAGCAAGCAGTTATTTAAACAAGAGGGACGATCCTTACTCTTTATTAGTGCGTATGAAAGGATATTTTGTTTAAAGAAGACTAATTAAGAATGCAGACGATTTTCTTGCTCAGTTTAAGGGGAAAAAAAGCAAAGATTTAAAACGTCTAGAGGAACAAAGAATTACTGTGCTAAAACAATACTTAAAAACGATGATTTGGTACGCATTTGAAATCATCGTAAAATACCAGTTCACATGTTGCCAAAATTTTGGGGAAGGCTGGGGCCAGGGGCTGGTGGCCTCTGCGTCTGAACTGGAGGGCAGCCATGTGGCTCTCTGTTTAAATGAGAACCAGGAAGGGGGATAATGGCATTATTGTGCTCAACTCCAATATTGTGACAACGGTTACACTGCTTTAAAAATCATTTGGAAAGTTTTGTTCTTAAAAGGGAGAGATTTAAGATTTGATGGAAACGTGATATGGGAATGTGTTGCTAGGTAAACAAAGAAATAACACAAAAGAGGTCTATATTTCGTATGTGTTACTTACAGTAAAAAAAAAATTAATTTGATGCCTGGGGACAAAAATCCTTGCCACTGAATTACAAAGAAGTGAATAAACTGACTCAAAATTAATCCATACAGATCTGTCCCCTTAATAAGACTAATTCTGGAGAACAAAGCAGAGCATAATGCATTTTAAATTAAGTTGGAAAATGCATAATTTATATTTGTTTTATTTCTTCATATTTTAACACAGGTGCATTCCAGAATGCTAAGAACCAGAGGAGAAGGACAGGTTTCTGTCCAGTTTTCACTTTTTTAAACAGAACTAGTATTTCTCCTCTTGTTCAGAAAGTGAGAACAGTAGCAGACAGAAAGAACACTGTGCGAACTGAGAAAGTGACTGTTTGTTCAATTTAATTTTAAGGACTCCTAATTCCTAATATACACTCAGAAACAGAAAAAAAAAGTGCACTAATCCGGATGGAAATCATGCTTTCTTTTGTCTTAAGCGGCAGTTTTAGGGTGGGGGTGTGGCAGGGAGCTGAGCTGAACCACTAGCACTGGCCTCAACTTGGGGCGAGGGGTGGGGGGCACCTGGCGCCCCTGGTCCTGCCCAACCCGGCTGAGGGGCAGGCGGCCAGAGGAAGGTGGCCAACCTGGGCAGGGAGGAGCCCAGTTCCTGGCACCACTGGGCTGCACGGCGGGTCAGCCGGTTTCCGTCTTCTCTAGCCCGTGTGCCCTCTCTGTCCTCCATGTGTTCCGCCCTGATCTCTACTTACTGCAGCTTGGTTCCTGCCCCTTGTGTTTACAGCACACAATGTGTATCAAACCAGTTGCTTTAAGCACAGCTTAACTCATTAACCCTTTTTTAAGCTTAACGCTTCTGAAAATGGTGTTTTTTGTTGTTTTATTTAAATTAAATCACAAACTAGACACAGCCTAGCAAAGACTACTAAAACCAAACTGAATGCCTTAAAATTATTCTTTAAAATGAATGGCTCTCAGGAGAGAGCTTTGCTAATGACTGAATTGTAAGGACAATTGGGGTCAAAACAGAACCCATGCCTGCTGAGTTACTGAGCACCGACCAGCTAGCAGCGGGGCCCTGGGGTCTGCACCCACTGTCTCAGCGGTTTGTCACCAAGTCCTGTGAGGTGGGCGGAGCCACAGTCTGCGGTCAGAGACCAGGCAACTGGGTGAGTCACTTCATGTCTCCAAGCCCCAGGCTGACTCTGGACTCAGGTCCCCCTGAGCCTGTATTTGTGACCATCACTCATTATGAGCTCTAAGATCTGAAAAGCCATGTCCACTCTAAGGTCCACCTGGGCACTGGACCTGAAAGCACTCGGCAGGGCTCCGTCAGGCAGCACTGACATGGTCACAGGACGCGGGCCACCACCTTTAGATGAGGAGCCATCCCGCCGACTTTCAGTGAGTCTGGTTTGGGCCTGGCTCTGATGTTTGCCTCCTGCGATTGCTCTGTTTCTTTCACTGGCGACCAGAGAAGAAACTGTCGGAAGCCCTGACTTCGGACAACTGGGGCTGCGTGCCTTGCTTCTGGAGGCTGAATGGGGCACTCCTAAAAAGAAGGCATTCCAGCAGGTTAATTTAGGCTTCAGGTGCCTGAGAGTGAATTATGAACGATGCATTTTTTCATGCCGAGCACTCGTACTAGATGTATCGGTTTGCATGAAGTCTGATTTTCTGTCCTACTTTCAGTGACCTGTGCCAGTCGTATTTGTGCTGAATGAGGATGGCTGGGTGCCCTCCTGGCTTGTATAGGCTGGTCCAAGGCCACAGGGGGCCACACTGCCCTCCAGCTCCTAATTCAACAGACCTCTGCGGTGCAATTTTGCATTTTAATTCTTGTTTCAATTCATTTCAAAGTTTTTATTTCTCATTCTTGTCTCTATAAAATAACTACTGTTTATTGTGATGAACTGTTCGTTTTAAAATTCTGGCATTTCCCTTTGTCTGTGTGTGTCTATTGTGGGGGGCCTCTCCCAGATCGTGGACTGCATCGAAGAAGAGCGTCTCTGCTCTGACTTCAGGACAGCCACCATGACTAACACCAAGGTACCACAAGTAACAGGACAGGGTGCCAGGAGTAACACCAGGAAGCCTAGCTTCCTTATTCTTTTTGTTTTTGGAGGGGGGGAAGGGGAACAGGATTTTATTGGGGAACAGTGTGTACTTCCAGGACATTTTTTTTTCCCCCCAGTCAAGTTGTTGTCCTTTCAGTCTTAGTTGTGGAGGGCGCAGCTCAGCTCCAGGTCCAGTTGCCGTTTCTAGTTGCAGGGGGTACAGCCCACCATCCCTTGTGGGAATCGAACCAGCAACCTTTGTGGTTGAGAGGACGCACTCCAACCGAGCCATCTGGGAGCTCAGCGGCAGGTCAGCTCAAGGTGCCGTGTTCAATCTTAGTTGCAGAGGGCACTGCCCACCATCCCTTGTGGGACTCGAGGACTTGAACTGGCAACCTTGTGGTTGAGAGCCCACGCTGGCACGGCAACAGCGGACCACAGCTTTATGAGTTGTGAGATGCAGACTCTATCCGAGGAGGAGTTTACAGGAAAACCCAGCGTCAAGAGGGGGACAAAACCAGGACAGCTGAGGAATTTAAAGCTTCGGTACAAACATTCTACACAGTCCAGGTCCCAGGCAGAGGAACACAAACCCTCACACTAACGACCTGTACCTCAGTTTCCATTGCCCATTCATGTCTGACTTTCAGCAAAACATTACAACACGCACTAAAAGGCAAGATGAAACACAACCAAAAAGACAAAACGAGCATCAGAAACAGACTCAGATATGATAAAGATTTTGGAATCATCAGACAAAGGATTCAAAATAAGTATGAAGCAAGACCTATTTTTGCTTTTAAATATTTAACATCGTACTTAAACCTTTGTTTCTCTAATTTTAGAAAATTACTACTAGAATTTTGTATAAATTTATAAATTCATGTATAAATTTAAAATAATAAAGAAAAAGTACACTTGCCAGAGAGCAAAGGAATCAGTGAGGGAGGGGCACATCACTGAACAAGTAACTGAATTAAGATCCATCCATTCAGTAATCAACAATGACAATGAAAGTAAGTTAATCTTCCCTATTAAAGACAATATTCTTTTTCTTTGCTCAAAACTTCTAACTACTTAAAAACGAAAAGCTTAAAACTTGACAAAGAAAATCTAAAATTATAAAGATGGTGAAAAAAAGTATTTGCTAGAATTCAACACTAATGACTGATTTTAAAAGGGGAACATGAAACGGAAATTAAGAGAATATCCTAATCAGGCAAAGATTAAATTAACATTTAACATTCCTCTGAAAGGAAAAACCCTAGAGAAGAAAATCCCTAGTCAGGTTTCGTGGACTTTAGTGTCTCTTGGAAGCCTCTGAGGCTGGAAGAATCTTGAAAGGGCAGGAGCCGGGATTGGGGGTGGGTACAGATCTGCTTCTGTCCGGAGGACAGAAGGCGCACCTTTCAGCAGATTTTCGCAAAGGACATGACCTTCCCCACTCTGAAGGAAACTTAGGCAATTAAAAACCACTGCAGTGGAGGCCTCCTCATTAAAATAAAAGGCAACATTAGCCAATACAATTACACATAAGAAAAAACAAAGAACAGAATAACCCATACGAGAGAGAAGGAGAAACCATGATAACATTTTTACACGTCAATAAAATGGTCTGCTTCTAAAATCTAAGTCCCTTCACTGGAAGAGGTAGGATATTTTTAAACATCAGAATGCATTCATTTAACATGGCAGTGTTTCTTTGGTTTTCCTAATGAATTTGTATTTAAAATTTTGATCAATCTAAAAGTTGATGGTATTTTAAAATCATGAAAATTTAGTTTGAAAATGATTAGGAAAGTTCAAAAGGTGGTTGGTTACAAAATCCAAATTCAAAAAGCATTAGCTATTTTGTAAGCCAAAAATATCCAAGTAGAAAATTAATGAAAACGAAATGTATTCTCAGAAGCACTAAAATATAACTAGGAAAAAATGGCATTACCAGGAGATATGGAAAAACAACTTATATGAAAATCTTAATGATACAAATATAAAAATCTTTAAAATTTTAAAATATGGCAAGCTTTCATTAGAAAATATATTAGCCTTTGAATATTGTAAAGGTATCAATTCTTCCCATATGCATTCATAGGGTTAATCAGAGCCAATAAAGATCCCAGCAGAACTTTTTAAAAAATTATTCATTTACTGATATGGATGACGGGTAAGAACTTGAAACATTAATTCTAAGGTTAATATGCAATGAAAAAAAAAAAACAAAAACCACCCAGGAACATGTTAGAAATAAAGAGTAATGAGGAAAAAATTGTTCTAGCAGATATTAAAACAACAAAAATTTCAGAGCCCCATTAGATTGGTACCATATGAAGAGTTAGGGAAGTAAAGAAGACTGGACAACCCAGAAGCTGAGCCTAAGGTGTATTCCATGTTCTGCATAGTACAGACATGCCCTTGACCTTATGGTGCCTCGCAAATTGTCAGACACAGTGTCATTCTATGCACCACTAATGGAAGAAAGACCTCAGGATGGAGTCACATAGGGGAACTCCTATGGCACCAGTGCTGCACTCTTGGCACAATGTCCCCCAGAGAGAAAGCCATCATGTGGAATGGCACGACAAAAAAAAATGTGTGTGTGTGTGAACCTCAGCACTGAGGATTGGAGCCAGCTCACACTGAGAGCTGCAGTGGGAAGCAAGGTCCAGAACAACCGCACGTTGTAAAGCTCAGGTGATCTTGGGCCATAGTGACCCCAGGGGATGATGGGAACAAAGTTTTCAATTAAGCCAGTGAAGACCTTCAGATGCAGGCAACTCCAGATCTCAGACATGTTGACATGGGGACAGTTTGCGTTTTAGGAGCAGAGGGCTGTCCAATATCCTCGGCCAAAGATACAGGACCTGCAGCAGACGGTGATGCAAACACGCGGGATTTAATTAACTGGGAAATTAAGTAAATGCAAGCTAGACCAAGGTCACACTGACAACACAGACTCTTAGAAGAACTAGAAGAAAACGCAAATCTGGGAATGGGGACTGCTTTTCCAGCTCCAGGACAGAGCGATGGAGAAGCGATGGTCTCTTACAGCAAGACAATATGTAAACTTTCTGTACATCAAAAATGACCTAAATCAAAATCAAACAAAACTTGGAAAAAATAGTCACAGCTTTTATAGCAAAAAAAGGGATAGTAACCTTATAACATCCTAACACTTCGACATGTGCTAGAATATTCTCCTTAGCAATTTTTATATTAGTGGAAAGAAACAATTAAAAAGAGGGAAAGGGAATAAATTATGACTCATCTAAACTCGAACGCATGTTTTTGAAGAAAATTTATTGGCACAGGAAAATTCTTTTAAAATGTTAAAGGAAATAAAATAGGGTATAAATTATAGCCAATATAAATTAATGCATTTTTATTTCTCTCTGTTTCCCTCTCTTACTCTCTGAATACATACAGAAAAATCTGAAAAAATATACCTATCTGTTCATAGTGGGTGTCTCTGAGTGGTGGCATTATAGGTGACATTTTACACACTGTTTTCCCCACTGTTTCGGGGAGTCAGTGTGTTAGTTTCGGACGGCACTGCGACAAGCCACCGTGGCTTTAGTGGCTTCAGTAACACCAGTCTGTCTACAGTTCTCTAGGTCTCAAGCGGTAAACTCAAGGCCCGGGCAGGGCCGTGTCCCTTCCAGAGGCTCCGGGGGAGGGATCCTTTCCTCACCCTTGTTGGCACCTAGTGGCTGCTCATATTCCTGGGCTCTCTTGTCCCCTCCTCTGTCTGCAGAATCAGCAACAGAGAATGAAAGCCTTCTCACCCTCAAGTCTCTCGCTGACTCAACCAGGAAGCCTCTCTGCTGTTAAGGACTCTGTGTGCCTTGGTGGGACCCACTGAGACAATCCAGGGTAATCTCCCTGCCTCCAGGTCATAACCTGAATCACATCTGCAAAGTCTCTTTTGCTACCTCCTCTGTAGCACCTTTTAGCAGGCACTGATTCCCATGAGGGCACTGAAACTGTCTCAAATTTAAAAGTAAAAGCCAATGTAGAAACCACACCATGTTTATAAACATGACATGTATTGTGATGGTGAATTTTATGTGTCAGTTTGACTGGGCCACACGGTGCCCAGATAGTTCATCAAACATTATTCTGGATGTTTCTGTGAGGCTGTTTTTGGATGAGATTAACATTTACATTTTTGGACTTGGTAAAGCAGATTGCCCTCCCTAATGTGGGTGGGCCTTGTCCAATCAGGTGAAGGGCTGGATAGAACAAAAAGACTGACCCTACCCAAGTAAGGGGGAGCTATTCTTTCCTGACTGCCTTTGTACTTGAGCTGAAACATCAGCTCTTTCTGGGTCTCGAGCCTGCTGGCTTTGGGTGGGAGCTGACCATTGGCTGTCCCTGCTCGTGGCCTTTGGACTCACACTGGAATTAAACCAGCAATTGTCTGGGTCTCCAGTTTGCTGACTGACCCTGCCAGTGTAGGCACTTCCTGTGTCCATAACCAGTGGGCCAGTTCTTTCTGATACACTTCTGCTGGTTCTGCTTCTCTAGAGAGCCCTGACTAATGCACCTGCAGCTGCAGACACCTCTCTGTGAATGGTCCTGATGCAGGGGTTTAATGTCCCTATGGACCAGGGTGGTCGGTACCTGTAACTCAGGATGGTGGCCCTGCAGTGAGCAGAACAGAGAAAGACTCCGGTGGCACAGCTTAGAAGCCCCACTTTCCCACCGGACTGTGAAGACCAACCAGACGAGGGCCCCCATGTCCAGTTCATCCCCAGGCAGGGGGCCCCCACTGAGAAGGACCTCCACATTATTTGTGCTCGCCCCCTGCAGTCCTGTCACTCTATCAACGTCCTTTTCTGAGCTGTGGCTGTGAGTCAGAGGGGCTGCCAAACACATGTCAAAGGTTACGAACATCATCATGTAGAATTTTACAAATTATTAGAAAAAAGAAAAGCACCCCTAATTTCATGTTAGCGATTCAGCCGAACACAATCTGGTGTGTACTCACGTATCCAGATGCCCACATCCTAGCATGGCTGGCGCACCCTCACTTAGCTTCCCCCTTCTGATCAACATTTAGGAAGAGCAAACACACAGTAACCTCAGCATGCTAAGGTGACTGTCCTTGCAGGGAATCACTGCCCTTTCCCACTGTTACCTCCCCACCCCGAGGTGACGGACGTGGAATTTTTAGTTCAAGAAAGATGCACACGTTAGGACTTCTGACACAAACGACCACAGGCCCTGCAGAGAGACCCCTCTGGCCGAGCGCGTGTCCCTCAGAACCGCTTGGTCCGCCATGTCGGACAGGCTCCAGGGCACGTCTACCACACAATTTCATTCTAACTTCGTGGGGATTCTGGAAAATTGACATGATTTTTGTAAAATGAGGAAACTGAGTACTTTGCCCCCAGTCATTCAACTGGAGAACAGGAAGCTGGGCCTTGAAACATGCACAGCAGGCCGAGCGTCAGAAGGGTCACTTTAAGGCCATCGCTGTCCCCAGCCCCGCCTCCCACCACCACATTAGACATAGTAAAATGTACACACACCCTACATAATTTATTCATAGTGCATATGCACGTTCTTTTGCAGTTGTTTGGCGGAAATAAGGGATGTGACATTGCAGATACATTTAAATATTTATTGATTTCAACTTTGCAGGGCGTGCAGGGTGTTGGTTTGTTTGTCCTCAGCTCCATTCTGCACCCCTCCCTCTGTGCCAGTGCCTCTAGCCCAGGTTCCCAGTTTTCTTGGTTAGCTGGTTCCCTGTTGGGAGACCCAGGAGTTAGGAGAAGAGGAAAAGAGAAAGAAAGAAGGGTATTATCTCCTCGCTTGGGTACTGGTTGCATCTCCTCCCACTGGTCAAACCGACAACGGTCCCAGCTGCCACCGAGTGGCCCTACCTCCTGGACCTGGCAAGAGCCTGGGCGTGCAGCAGGATTCCTGCTGTTGCCAGTCTCTGGGTTGCTGCTTTCGTTGTGTTGGCTTCTCAGCATTCCCCAGACCTGTGAAACAAATTCTCTGCTTTCTGTTTTCCACATTGGACCCTGGCAGACACATAGGTTTTGCTTTGTTCTGTTGGTACAGAACAGCCAATGGACTGAAATAGTTACGTAACTCTGAAATATGAACACTTTGTAAGACCCTACACATAGCTGTGCAGACAGTGTTCTATGCTAAGAGTTCTCTGAGTGTCCTTCCTAAGAAAGGATGGCAACTAGATGGATCAGACGCTGACCCCTGTGTATCCATCCACTGACGTATGCAGAGTCCTTCTGCTCACCCGCCCGCTCTGCCTCTACTATCTATTCGCCCATCACTCACTTAACCACACTCACGCCATCCATCATCCATCCACCCATCAGCCACCCGTCAGCCAGCCATCAGCCATTCTGCTTTCCATCCATCAGTCCACCCATCCTCCATCTATGTATCCATCCATCCATCCATCCATCCATCCATCCTTTAATTCGATAAATGTGTATTTCATTTAATTTTTTAGAATTATTTTTTTAGTTTCAGGTGTACAAAACAATATAATAGTTAGACATTTACAACCCCCACAAAGTGATAACCCCTCCAAACTACTATCCCTCTGATAGCGCACACAGCTGTTATAATACAATTCTGTTGACTATATTCCCTATGCTGTTCCACATCCCATGAGTATATGTATGTGTACATACACATACATATACACATACATATGTACACATACATATACACACATATAACACACATATATACACATACATATACACATACATATGTACACATACATATACACACATATATACACATACACATATACACATACATAAACACATACACACATATACACCTATACACACACACATATACACATACATATACTCATGGGATGTGGAACAGCATAGGGAATACAGTCAACAGAATTGTATTATAACAGCTGTGTGCGCTATCAGAGGGATAGTAGTTTGGAGGGGTTATCAGTTTGTGGGGGTTGTAAATGTCTAACTATTACATTGTTTTGTACACCTGAAACTAAAAAATAATTTTAAAAAATTACATGAAATACACATTTATCAAATTAGATATATATATACACTCATGGGTGCCAAAAAATGTATACACATTTTTAAAAGTCAAAAAACTGTATTAAAATTATAATGCTCAATATATACCAATAACAAAAGATGACTACAAGTCATGTGCATACATTTTTTTGGCACCTCTGTGTGTGTTTCCCATTGGAGTACCTTCCTCAGTCTCCAGGGATTGAGGCACCCACGTCACTGCCTCGTGTCTTAGAACACACCTGTGTCTTTTCATTGAGAGGAGGCAGGCCACCTTGGCCAAGGATTCCAGAGTCTCTCCAGGAAAACGCCTTTTTCATGGGCACATTTCCTTGACTATTCTGATTTGCATATTTGAAAACAACTGAAAAAGCAATTAATTCAAATCTAAATAACTTCCAAGGCTCAGAATTATGTTCATGGTCTTCGAGCGGACAAATTTATGGGGCCATCGGGGAGCAGGCCTCTGACACTGAGCAAGCATCAATCTGTGCTGGAGGGTGTGGTGGGTGTATTTTCCAAACTCATGCAGCTGGGAGCGGACGTAGAGTGTTCAGGCCCTAATGGTCATCATACACGTTAGCCCATTTAAATCTCCATGTTGCAGGAGGCAGCAAACTTGGCTTTTCTTGTAGTTTAAGCAGGTTGGTCCCAGAGGATGAGCCTCCGTCAGAGAAAATAAGAGACCGAGTTGGTTAGAATCCCAAGGTGCATTTCCACATTGGAAGAATTGTTTTAATACAATTTACCCAGAAGGGGCTGGCTGCCAACGTGATGATGGAGAAGCACCTGGTGAAAATGTTTCTCTGTTAATCGGCAGTAGGGTTCTCCTCCCCGATCCTCCTCCTTTGGAAAGGAAAAAAAAAAGCCTGTAAGAAAAAATTAAGAAAGGCAAAGAGAGAAGTAAAAGAAGACCACCAAGAGGCTTGCAGTGAGACGCCCAGAGGGACGAGTCAGGGGCTTGGCGGCTGAGCAAGACCTGCCTGGAGCAGGAGGACGGGTTCCCCTGGCACCTCCCCCTAAAGGAAGGCCTTCTCTCCAGAAAGAGGAAAAAGCAGGGAGTCCCAGAATCACCCCTTTCAATATCAACTTGCTGAATCTGCCATAATCTTCTGGGACACACGTGAGACGGCAGAAAAGGGGTAGTGCTTCCTGGAGGAGGGGGTGCATGGGCTTCTCTAACCCCAAGTCCCACTGCCGTCCCCCCTCGCCCAACACCTGCCTGGGCTCTGTTTCCATGACAACTCCCAGGAAAGCCAGTCCCTCCGAGTACATCCTCGGTGACCGTCCTGGGGCATTGTGCAGGTGTAGAGTGCAGCAGGGGCAGCTCTCGTGACACATACTCTGTGTTGTGCTGTGGGGGTAACAGACGTGCCTGTGTAATCGCGTGGACTCAGTCCTGGGCAAGATTAGTCAACACCGTGTGAACTTCCATCCTCAAAAGTGGGAGACTGCCAGACTCGTGACTTTTCTGCGCGTCACTCCAGCAGCTCGCTGAGAGTTCCGTGCATTCATGCATCAGGTCCTCGAGTCACGTCAGGGTTGTTTCTTTATGACATCGATGAAACTGGTTTCCTTCCACGTCATTCCGCTTCAAGTCTTAGGGCCTGTTGACGACGTTAAGAGAGGACTGACTAGTTGATTCTCCAGAAAGTATTTAGAAGAAGAAAGAGATGAATGGGAAATAATTGGTTCTCCCCATAAAAATATGTTGTTTCCTGATACAATTCTGGTTAACGTCCTAGACCTGAGACTGGTGAGCTCTGTGAGCTGGGGCTTCACGTTGTCTCCCAGGCTCTCCTTTTCCTCGAGTGCGATGCAAGCGATCGAGGCAGACGAGGGCCCTGAGTTTCGGGCTGAGACTGCGGGTCCTGAGAGACGCTCCCAATGGAGCATGCCCAGGCACAGACCTGTCCCCGCCTGTGCCTTCTCCCTCACTTCACCAGGACAACCACCTACTGCAAGTGCTCTCAGGACAAACCTATATTTCCCACGTAGGTGCTGCTCGCTTCCCTGACGTACATTATACTTTCTGATGGCGGCATTGGGGGGTAACCAGTCAGGGAGACACTCAGTGAGCTTGGAGACGAGTGTGCACGGAATGAGGCCAGGCTGAGCCAGTCTACACCGTCCACAAGGACAGCGGGGGCCTCAGCGAGGACGGGAGACTGCAGAGGGGACAGCAGCTCCGTCCGACTCCACCCCCTGCGGAAGCTTCCCTCTCTGGCTTCTGTCTCCCTGTGTCTTTTCTCTCCATTTCCGATGTTCAGTGCTCAAGGCCCACTGCTGTCTTCACGCTTCTTCTCCTCAAGCGCCAGCCTTATTTCTCTAATTCTGCTTTCTCGTCCAGTACTTAACCTTCTTCTCGCTCCTTTTGACCCCTCTCCTGAACGTACTTATTGAAAAAGTTTTTTCCCATCTATTTACTATTTTAATTACATACACATATGTGCATTGAGTATAATTTACATGCAATAAAAGTCACCAATTCCAAGAGTACGGTTTAAAAAGTTTGACAAATATGTATGGTTGACAACTAGCACTGCAATTGAGACAGAATATTTCCATCATTCCAAAAAGTTTCCTCTAAAAAGTTTACTGTAAAGACTTCCTTTACAGTAAATCTCTTTCCCTATCATGGCCCCAGAAAGTAACCATTTCATTAGTTTGTTGGGAGTTTTTTGAGCTACATATAAACAGAATTCCACAATAAGTACTTTTGTATGTCTGACTTACTCAGTTAGCGTAACACTTTTGAGGTTCCATACTTTGGGCATTTAATGACTGTTTTACTGCTGAATGATGTCCCCTTGTCTGGATCTACTAGAATCTATTCATCTACCCACCAGTGGATGAACATTTGTCTTATTTCCACGTTGGGGCTATTATCGATAAAACTGCTGTGAACCGGCATGAAAAAGTCTTTGTGGGCATATATTTTAATTTCTCTTGCGCAAACACCTAGAAGAGGAACTTCTCAATTATAGGGTACGTATGTGTTTAACTTTAGAAGAAACTGACACACTTGTTTCTCCAAGGGGCTGACCATTTTGCATTGGCAACAGCAATGCATGAGTGTGCCAGGGACTCCACACTGGGAACGCTGCGTATTTTCAGGCTTTTAAATTTCAGCCATTATAGTAGGTGTGTAGTGGTGCCTCCTTGGGGTTTTAAATTGCGTTTCTCCAGAGAGTAGAAGGGTGGCTGCCAGACGATGGGAACGGAGGACAAGCTTTCAGTTATAAGATGAACGAATTCTGAGGATCGAATGGACAGCGTGGTGACGGTGGTTAATGATACTGCTTTCTGTACTTGGAATTTGCTGAGAGCAAATTTGAAGAGTTCTCCCCATAACACCATGTAAGGTGATGTATGTGTTCGCTGATTGGGGCCAATATTCACAAATATACGTATAGCAAGTCACCACATGGTAAACTTTAAATATATACAACTTTATTTGCCAGTTATGCCTCGATAAAGTTGTTCCGCTGGGCAGAAGCTTTTTAGTTTGCTAGCATCCCATTCGTTTGTTTTTGCTTTCACTTCTCTTGCCTTTGGGTCAAATTCGTAAAAGCCTCTCTAAGACCAAGGTCCATGAGTTTAATACTTGTGTTTTCTTCTATGCATCTCATTGCTTGAGGCCTTATGTTTGGTCTTTGATCCCCTTTGAGTTACTTTTTGTGTATGCTGAGGTGGGACAGCACAGGGGACCCGAGTGAGTCCCTGAGACGGAGTACGGAGACTAATTCCTACCACTGTATTTTTTCCACTTACTATGTTTTGTTTGTTTGTTTATCTCTTGCATTTGATTGGATTGAATACGTTTTCCTTGTCCAATTTCATCACAAAAGTGGTTTAGACATTGGACGTTTATATCATTCATCTGTCCGTATATTTTTAATGAAAAAGTCCAAAGAACGCTTGGCCGTGGGTGAAGCATCAAATGGCTCAGAAGACCTCACTCTCGTAAGCAAGCCTCGGCCCCTCCACTCCCGAAGCCCAGCCCCATTCTCCAGAAGTGAACACTTTTCTGTCTTTACGTCTTCTTACTGCTGTTTCTGTAACTCTACTTCAGCATGTGAGTTACCTGATGTAGACGTTGTCTTCTGACTTCTTGCTGTGTTTGAATGGAACTTCTGCTCCATTCCATCACATCTTAAGTCTCCACGCTCTTCTTCCCAACGTGCTTTGTCACGCTCATCAGCTTCTCTATCTTTTGTCTCAAACGTGTATATGATACTTATTATGTGCCAGGTACTATTCTAACGGTCTCAGTCCGCTTAACTCATTTACGGTGGGCATTATGAATACCCCTTTCTACAGATGGGGCGACTGAAGCTGGTGGCGACACTGGGCAGTGAAGATACAGAACACTTCCGTCAGGGAGCAAAGTGCTGCGGGAGCTGGTGCTGTGCACAGCTGGCGGGCGAGGTGTGTGGAGCCAGGGGGTGGCCTGCCGGTGCCCTGGGTGCTGCGGTCCCTGGAAAAGCAAAACCAAGAAGACACCCTTTCCTGAGCTGTGCTCCCCTGGAAACAGAGACCTGAAAAACCTCCCCACACGTGGATGACCTCTGACAGCACGATGTCACACATGCGCTCCACTGGGCTCCATGATCGTTCCATGTCCCCACCTACACCCAGAGCGAATGTCTCACCATTCGCCAAAATTACAGAGAAAGCCCCAGATGTGTGTGTGGGGCTCCTGTGAAATGCAGTCTTAGTACATTGAGTTTAATCCAAATGCATTTCGAAAACAGTGGTTCCAATTGTTGTAAACTACAGAACACATGGAGAATCCCTGGAGAAACAGATGTTAGATCTTCTGATAGCAGTAAAACATCCACACAAAAAAATCTTATAAATATGAACAAACTTGACTAATCGAGTATTTGGCAGTTAAGGAGATAGGAATGCACGGAGGATGTCATTCGGCTTTATAAAATAGTGGCATGAGTGTCATTAAAAAAGAAATATTCTTTTAAATGTCTGTTATTTAGTTTTAAAATGAAAAATATTGAATAGTTAAACTTTATTAAGTGTAAAATTGGTTTTCAGAGTGCTGTGGAATGTTAGCTACCAGGAAGCAAAACTTGAGAAGTCATTGAAAGCAGCTGCTCTTAGAAAAAAAAAATTTTTTTTAATTTTTATTAATTTTAGGATCAGATCCAAGGTGGAGCCCCTGGGTCCATTCAAAGGGGTGTTTTGGTTCAGGCCTCACACCCCAGGGAGCTCTGCAGCTGTGGCAGCCAAGCCTGGGCCCCAAGGACCCTGTTCTATAAGAAGTTCAAGCCACATTCTAGGAAATTGGGACCGAAGTGTCGGCCTGGCCAGTCTTCCTGCCAGAGCGCTTCTCTCTCCTACTGTTTTCAGTATGTAGGAATTTGTTCCTAGAAAGTCAGGAAGAAGAGAAAGGTATGTGGCGAGACAGGGGGGCAGCAAGGATTTCAGAAGGCCTGATTTTCTTTCCGAGGTAAGGAAGGTACAAGTGATTTACTTAGTTCTTTAAGTAGTTTCTGCAAATGTAAGGAACTTGGGAGAAGTGGGGTTTCATGCAGAAGCTCGCAGGGCTGAGCGTCACGTTTTCAGGAGGAAGTATCTGCAAACGGCTTCACAGGTTACAACTGGACTCATGCGATTGATGCGAGCGCGGAAGTCATGGCACCTGGCCTCCACGTGTGTCCCCTCGCACTGGGCTGCACTTCGTAAATCCATGTGCTGTCAGAGGAGAAGAGAGACCCAACCCGTGCACGGAACCTCACGGTCTCACAGCCCCTCATCCTGGTTCACCTGCGCGACTGGTTGAGATTCTGCTGTCATCCTTGACACTGCCCAGCGTCAGGGTCCCTGGTGGCTCTGGTTTAAGCCCCAACTTCTCTGCAGGACAGGGCTGCGTCCATTCTCCTCTGCCTCCTTCACTCAGTGCACCACCGTCCTGCGTGGGTCCCATCAGAATACATGAATGAATGAATGAATGAATGAACGAATGAATGAACGAACGAACGAACGGAGTGTCAGTGGAGGTGCGATTCTCCCAGGTGGGGGAGCTGTTGTCGCTCAGCCAGCAGAGCACTGTCTCCTGCTCCACAGTGACTGGCGTGCAGTGCCAGACTCCTGTGGCCGACTGTCCCAGTCACGGGTGTTGCCAAGGTCACATTGTAGTCGGGGATCACTGAGCATCCAGGCTGAGGGTGCCCTCCACGCCAATGCAGGGCCCAGGCCCATGGTGCATGGCGCGTGCTGTGACGTCGGCCCTGCCTGGAGGGTCAGTGACAAAGCTGATGCCCTGTAGCTTTGTCACCCAATAAGCATCTGTGTGAATCAGCTGACTGGCCATGTGAGCTGTGCCCAGGCTCTGCCACCACCAAGTCGTCCATTCTGCTAGAGGCCAAATTTCCCCAGATCCAAAGAGCCAGGATTCCCAGAGGCTGTTTCTTCTGGGAGCACAAGATGAATGGCCCATCGGCTCATCTTTCCACCGCTCTCACGTGTGACTGTATCCGTATGGTGGTCGGTACCGAAACTCTCTCCTGACGGAAAACAAGCCAGCCCTCTCCACAGAAAATGCTGACGTGTGTGCCGTGAGCGACGTGTGCTCACTTTCTGTAAGTACTGAAATCTCATGGTAGTCGCTGAAATGATCCAGTGCACTTAGAAGGAGGGAAACAACGGATGGCAATGCTACTTGGTCATTAAGTGTCTACAGCAGGGGACGCAGGTGCAGTTGTTCCTCTTGTGCATGGCCGTGGGGGCTCACAGCCTGGACGGAGGGACTTCCTGATTCTCCTTGCCTGGCTTGAGCTGGAAGAGGCTGGGGTCAGCGGGCAGTGGTCACTGGACTCCAGGCCGGGTCCAGAGTGCTCGGTCCATGGGGCTGAGGCTGGCAGCTGCTTGCCCATATCTCGCTGGAGAAGGGGAGCGCCTGCCCTCTGCTACCTGACAGTCCGCCGTCTACCTGCCAGGTTCAAGTGTTGGTGTTGCTTCAAAGGCGGGACTAGGATGGCCCCATTGCCAAGACCCCTTAGCCTGCTCTGGAGCCCACCTGCAAACGGTCCCCTTTTGGAGCCCTGGCTTCCTGCCCCAGGCTTGGGACACAGGTCTGGGCAGAGAGGACCAGAGGGTGGCAGTTTATGGCCCTCGAGCAACAAGCGGTGGTGGTTGGCACATAAACCCCCCAGCAGCCCCCCTCAGTGACCATCCTGACGGCACCCATAGTGTCTCAGGAGCCCGGTCACAGGCTCAGCTGCCCACGGCACTAAGCTCGTCACTGATGGGTCTGTGGCTTTCCTGCTTTCTCTGCGCCCTCACCATGCTCGCTGGGGTCACGTCCCACAGAAAGCCCTGCCTTGTCTTGGTATCTGCTTTAGGGGAACCGCAATCCAAGTCCCCTGCAGCGTGACCAATGCTGCATGTGACCGAGCGTATTACGTTGTCCCTCTACCCACACTGCTCCACGAAGACAAATACTTAGTCCTCTGTGTGCCCCTGGAGGTGGGAGCCCTATCTGCCCTGCCCTTGGAGTCACACAGGTGCCTGACACCTGGGAGGTGCCATGTCTGTGCTGGCCTGGGACACCTGGGAGGCCCTCCTAGGGTCTCGACCCTGATGGGCGATGGCAGTGGGACCCCTTCGAGTCCTCACCGTGGTGGGGCCCCCGGGCATGGGGAGGTCTGGAGTCCATGGTCAGGACAGGTGGCAAGGCCTCCGGAGCCTTCTGCTGACTGCAGCAATTGAAAAGCAGAGAGGACTCTCCCCGTTTGTGCAGTTTCCTTCTCCCAGAACCACTTCTCGCATGTTCGTAGTGTGCTCAGTCCAGGGGCCTTCCTGCAAAAGTCTGCTGACAGAGACCTTCCCTCAGAGCCTCTGACCGACCAGGGTCCCAAGGCCGGCCGCGGCCTCTGTCTGCATTGCCCACGCTCTGCTTTCTCTTTTCATCTTCTCTCCCTCCCTCTCTCATTCCTCCTTCTTCTTTCTCCCTCCAGGCATTCCCCTGCCCTGGGACCTCTTTCAGCCTTCCTTCTTTCTACACCAGACCCCTTGGTGGCTTCGTGGCCAGGGACACCGGGAGCGCTGACGCTGTCCTCCTCTGTCCTCGAGTGGATCCCATCGCATCTGTATCTCTAGTACAGACGGGGAATCTCCCCGGAACGTGCGCCGTGTCTTGTGCAACTTCAGAGGCTATTTCTCAGCAGAAAGCAGAGAGGTGGCCAGAGTCTGGCTGGGTCCTCAGGGACAGGGGGACCTTGTAGGGACTTTCTGGGTCTGTTTCTGAGAATACAGCCAGACGGACTCCTTGGCATGGCAGAGCCTGCGTAGGAAACAGCCGCCCCTCTCTCCCCGCTTCTCCCACCCTCAGCCTCTCCGTAGGGGGTCGCGGCCAGCAGTAGCGAATCCGTAGAGCTAATGCACAGCTGAGCGTGAGCCTGGTGGGGGCGTGTGGAGAGAAGGGGGGACTTCACTTCCAATTCGCGAAACATCTTAAACCACTTCAGGGGTTTGAGGGAACCTGGGTTGTATTTTGCCAAGCACGTTTCCCCTTAATTTTCATACCCAAGTGTATTCTAAAGGAAATGAAGTCCACATGTTTCTGGTCATTTATACTTAAATCATCAAAATATTGCCTTTTAGGGGCTTTGTGTCAGGAAACCCTTTGAACCGTTTTCACAGCAGTGCTCACCGCCTCGTGGAAAGAGACCAGGAAGCGGGGGTCTGTGGAGGCCAGTCCCGCTGCCCTCAGGATGCGCCCAGGTCCAGACCGCCCGGAGTGGGCAGGCTGGAGCCTGAGGTGGGGGGGGCTCCTGCCACCTCGCATCGGGCCCATCCCTGCCCCGTGTCACCGACTCGCTTTGGGACGCTGGGCACAGCCACTTAACCTCTGAGAGCCTCTGTTTCCTCCTAGGTCAGTGGGAACAGTGAGAACTAATTTGACTAAAGCAGCGTCTAGGAGGGAAACAGAAAGACAAAAAGAAGCAGACGAGCCTCGCCTGCCAAACCCAGCGTGGGCTCCGTCAGGCCCCGACAGACTCCAGTCTGCCTGCCGGTGGTTTATGGCGTCTGTGCGTTGTGTGTGCAGAGTCTCTGATGGCATTAGGACATTGTTGGTCGTTTACTTTAAAATATTTGGGTTATAGATTTTTAAAGAGATTTCTTATCTTCTAGAAACACATGGAACTATTTTCCACTGACTTGCTTTCCAAAAGTCGAGTCGGGAGAAGGAGGCCATGGGTGGGAGGGAGGTGAAGAGGCTGGGACTGGCCCAGTCACTGGGAGTTGGGGGGCAGGTGGCTGTGTCTTCAGAGCACTCTTTGCTTTTGTCGGTGGCTTTCACTGTTTAAGACGTCTGACGTGAAACACTAAAAGTAGAACCCATGCTTCCCTTGTAGTGGGGTGCTGGGTGTGGAAAGTGCCCTGAATATGTGAAAACAGCCAATCACAGTGTGTGCAGCTCACTGTGGGGTTGGTAAGTCGAAACCCCAGTAAAAGAGATACAACTTATTTAGGTTGCACCACGTGAAACTAGTTTGTACCATTTGACACATGGTCACTTATTGGCGGCTTGAAATGGTTCAAGCTCAGTAGCTCAGTTCTACCATTGTGACTGAGCTCTACAGCCTGTGGGGCCCTTTGATAAATGAGGCGACACAGCACCAGCCTCCAGGGCACGTAGGTCCTGGTGGGTGAACCCACTAGAAGTTTCTCCCGCTAGACGGACGGAAGTTGTGCCAGAAGAGCTCAAGCTGAGGTGGCCACAGTGCAGAGTCCTTTCCTGCTTGGAGAAGGTGCCCTGGGAAGCAGACCTAGAAAGATGGGTCTGGTTTCCATGGGGATGAGAGGAGTGGCTCCCAAAGGGACGACCTTCTTGAGCAAAGGCACAGAGGAAGACAACTCTGAAGGGTGTGCGCTGCTCAACAAATGGAGAGCGGATTAATTATTCAACACATCAAGGGCTCTTGGAATCTCTACTTGGAAAACACTTGATAGGAATCTGGGTGCAGTTTCAGAGGCTGTCAGCTGTATGACCTTGAATGTATTCCTTAACCTCTCTGGTCTCAGTTTCCTCACCCAGAAAGTGGGGGAATAAGCCTGCCTCGCAAGAGGCCGCCGGGATCACATGGGAGGCAGTGCAGGGGACATGGGGACTGAGATGCCCAGACACACCCAGCACTGAAGTGGCTCTAGGACAGGGAGGGGCCCACACAGGGCTGCGAAGTCCTGTGGGACCTGGCGGTGTGGAAGCCTGACTCGAGGTGTGGGGGACGTTCTTCTCACTGTTCAGCACTTAGACCAGCAGTTGGTAAAAGTGCGCATGCTTCCCTTTGGTGATGACATCCCAACTGAGGGGTGTAAATGAAGGTGTCCGACCTCTGTGAGCCTACTGACCACCATGTGGCCCAAGCGAGGCCAGTGAGACTCTGCCCTGAAGTGTCTGTGCAAATTCACAAAAGCCATCTGACCGCTCTGGGCATCTGTCTTCTGTGCTGTGTTATGGTGATAATGGCCCCGACCTGCATTCTTCACAGAGCTGCCAGGGAAGGACAGACGCGCCTGTGCCCTATAAATGCACATCCCAGAGATGTCAGAAAATAACGATGGAGGCTGTTGACCGTGGCTTCTAGGAGCGAGGTGTGGTGTGGGCTGTTGAGCTTGAAGCTGGGTTCCTGGAGGAAGCAGGCCGCTATTGACTAGTGATGTCTGCCTCTGGCGCATAAGGGTGCAGGGCTGGCTTGCTGCCATCTGCTTTGTCCTTGGCCATTTTCTTATACACACCACACTCAGGGAGGACTGTCCCTGCACAGGATGGCCCAGCCCTCCGCAAAGACCCTCGTCCCAAATGTATGGGGAGCTGTCACGCCACACATGAGGAAACAGGCCCAGGGAGAGAAGGTCTCACCCAAGCCAGATGGGATAAGTGGCAGGTGAAGGAGGGAAGAAGGTGGGCCTCGATTCAAAGTCTGCTGCCATTGGTGGCCACGGCTGACACTTAGGCAGCACGAGTTGTGTGCCAGCTTCCAGCACGGGACCTACTGAAGCTGACGACAGCCTTACAGAAACCCCTCTGCTTTCCAGCAGGTGCTGGTGTTCCCAACCCAGCAAGCAAACACGGGTGTACAGTCCTCATCTATTAAGGAAATGAGCTCTCAGTCTGTCCATCTTCCCCCATAAGCCCCTGTGTCACATGTGTCAGAGGACAGGGGTCTAACATGTCCCAGACCCCAGCAGGATGATATGATCCAAACACCTTTATTCTCAAAGGGGACAGCTAGAGGCCGACCGTTCCTTCCACAGAAAAGCTGCTGCCTAAGGGCTGTCTGAGCCTGTGGCCTCCAACCCCACACAGGCCCTGCCAGGTGCAGAACACTGTCTGTGTGGGCGCTGAGGGGTGACAGAGGACGCTTCAGAGCCAGGCACCACGGTGGTGCCTCAGTCATCAGCCTCTTAGATTTCATAGTGATCTACTGACGTTGCACGTCCCGCACCCACTGCTGGGTGGGTAAACTGAGTCTGGGAGCTGCTGAGTCTAGCTGTGGGTAAATGGCAGAGCCCGCACCCCAGGGGCCCCCTGCCTGAGCTCTTTCACCTCTTCCACTGCAGAGGTGAGGCACGGCGGCCGGCAGACACAGGGGCGGGGGGGAGAGTGTTAGCAGAGGCAGGAGGTGACACTGCCAGTTGTCCTCCACGAAGTATGGCTGTGGCCTTGGATCCCACTTTAAAGCCCAAAGGAAGCCGGACTCCTTCTTTTCTCATCCAAAAGAACGTACTTTTCCACGGAGTTTATATTTCAATAAAGAGAGGGAAGAAAACAGAGCAAGAGGCAGACCAAGGAGGGCGGCATCCAAAAGCGGGGCTCATTTCTGGACGTAATGCAGGCCGTGCGCGCTGAGGCAGACCCGGAGAGCCTGCTTGCTGCACAATGCCTGTCTCGTGGCTGCAGTTCAACAATGTTAACAGGAACCAGAGAAGTCTTTCATCTGTTTCTCCTTCTCCGCTGTTTTTATCTGGGATGGCAAAGCCCAACCCTGGCCCACAGCCGGAGGAAAAGCCTTCTTAAACGTGGCTTCAGCCTTATTCCTGGCTCGGTCCCCCCAGGATATGGTGACTTCCAAGGGATCAGACAGGCAATGGGGGTCCGAAAACAGGTGGCCCCACTGGGCGAACAACAGGACTTTGGGTCCCCTCTTCCCTTTGTACCCACGTGACACCATAGAAACGAGGTGCCATTGTACAGCCAGCAGCTCATTGAAGGCTCAGTCACCGTGCGTTCCAGGAAGTTAGATGCTGCAAGGGAAGAGCTTGCAAAGGCAAGACTTGGTGATAGGACCGTGTATCAACTCCCCGCACCGCTCACAGCCCCAGTATGAAGCAACGAAAGGATAAGCGCAGGAGAAATGCGAGATGTACGTCAGGGCCGCGTGGTGCCCTGCTGGACAGCGCCCAGATTTCCAACCTGTCACAGCTGCGTTGATCCTGCCTGGTGAGATGGAGCTACGCAAATAATTCTGGTAACTGGGACAGCTAAAGTCCCTGCACTTCCTTAGGGGCCACTCATTCTCCCACAGTGTGTTACGGTCGCAGTGAGTCCAAGGGGGCCCGTTGGGCAGGCACCATCCCTCTGCTCCCCGTGGGGACTTGGACACGCTGCCCATGTCTGCTGGCTACACAAATGGCTGGCTGGCTGGCTAAGCCACAGGGCTACGCCTGTGGATGATGGCTTTGTTCTGTTTTGTATCGAAGCCATAGTTACTGGTGTGGGGTAGTCTCTTTCACCAATGATTACACAGTTTTGGACAACTGCACTGTACCAAACCGTACAAGAGAACCTGCCTCTGTCTGCTTTCCACAAGGAGGACCCTGAGAGAGAAGATTTGGAGTCCTCTGTTCTCTGGATGCTGTTCTTTGGGGCTGAGGAAATGCCCACCCCTTACCCCCTGTGGTCCTGAGGTCTCTGCGCCCTGCACCTTTGCTAATTCTGAGGGCCGGGGCACTTCTGATGTGGCTGGCTGTGTGATGTGCAGGGAGTTCTCCCGGGAAACGCAGTCATAGGATTACAGTTTCCCCCCCACCAGGAGAGCTCCCTCCCAGGGTCACGGGCACTTCCAGGGAGAGGGGGCCAGGGATGAACCCTGGGCCAGGCCGTGCTGGGCCCCAGAGCGCACCTGTTTCTGGGGAAAGCCAGTTTCAGGAGCGTGGGGCTTGCGATTGAAACTTTCAACATTACAGATTCTTCTTACAATTGTCAAGAAGCGCACTCAAGAGAAAATGGCAGTCACGTGATCACAGCTGCCCCAGCAGGCGTGCGAGTTGTGGCAGCACAAAAGCAAATCAGATGTTACAACTTTCAAACAACTATGACAACAAAACCCATCGTCTTCCTCAGAATCCATTGCTAAACAGTAGGTTTCAGAATACCCATTGTTAAGTGATTATTTCACTTAATGAATCCAAAAAGCAAGCCCCCAAATCGAACAGAGAACCATGGGTGTGAACTGACGAGGTTGTGTGGGACGCTGACGTTGCTTCTCCTGCCATCTCACAGCCACTTGTCCAACACCCTGGCTGCTTCCACGCCAGGTCTAACGTGCTGTCCTGGGGTTATACCAAGGAATCACGAGGCTGCGTGTGGAGGTCCCCACGTGCACAGACGCCACAGCTCGGTGACCACACAGGGCCAGTGGGCACAGTGGCTGACACTGCCACTGTGGGTGTGGTTTCACTGTGGAGACATGGGCTCCAATGCAGATGTCAGAGCAATTGCAAATAAGGGCACAAAAGGGGTGAGACTGAAACCCCAGCCCTTCCAGTGCTCAGATACCTATGGGGGAGGGGAGGAGGGGAACACGCAGCATGGTAGGTCCAGGTGGCATGTCAGGGCTGGAGGGGCACTGGGCCCACAAGAAGCATCAGTCACACTCCCCAGGTTCCGACATCACTAGCTTGTTCATTTGGTGTCTTCTAGGCCATTTCAGATTTTTCGCTTTGAAGCAGAGACAAAACTTTTTATTTCTATTTGAGTGAGAGAGACCCCATTATGTTTAAAACTAAATTAAAAGCAACAACAATGTATCTTTGAGGACGAGTCTTCCCCAGTGCCCCAACACCTATGTGGGAATTCTAGAATCTTGGGGTTATCATCAAATATGGAGGTTTTCACATTTTAGCAGTAGAATTCATCTGAAAAAGTCAGTCGTATGTCAAATCCTGATGTGTGTGACAATTAAAACTGAAGCTCCTCTGATTAAAGTTGGGGCAGAGGCTGGACGTCACCCCTCACCTCTGCCTCTTCCCTCCAGAAGTGTCCTCTGGGGCTCTGAGACCCTCTGCCTTCATTCTTTCTTAGGTTTCTCTTTTTCCTCCATCCCAATGGCTGGGTGTGAAAGATGCCAAGATAGTAAAGATGTACGAATCTCTGAGTTACTACTTGGAAGAAACCTCCCCTGAGAGCCATCTAAACCCCTCTGGATTTTGAGCAAGAAATGAACTTTGGCTAATGTTTGCTTTCCCAGCTACCCAGTAAAGCCCCTGAAGGCAGGGCCTTTGTCCATGTCACAGCGTGCGCTCCCTGGTCAACTCATGCTGGCTTCTGTAACAAACAGTCCCTATGTGAATGGCTCACGCAATACCACAACGGTCCCCACAGCTACCACCCTAGCACACGTCCCGTTGTTTCTTACGTGGATGACCACAATGGCCTCAACAAATCCGTGCGGGATGGAGGGAACATGGGTGAGGAGCGTGTAATCATAGAGACACAAGAGCGCTTACAGAACAGACCACGGCTGAGTGAGCGCATAGTAAGAAATAAGACCTATCCTGCCCGCGGGTCCACAGAAGCTTCACTGGGCTATCGGAGCTTGTGGCATCCGTTGTGATGCTGACAAGTGGCTTCAAGTGTCTGGGACCTCAGGGCGTGCTGCAGGCTCGGGAGGGGTGACCTTCCTGGACACGAGGCAGGCGCAGGATTCTGGTCTGGCTTTGCCTCCACGCAGCCAGGTGTGCACAGAGCAGCACCGCCGCCTTCCAAGCCTTTACAAAGGAGTATCTTCCCCTTCCCCTCATGTAAGAGAAGAATGTTAAGGCATGGCTTGCAGCCAGACAGCCCTGCCCAGGTCCCGCTGAGCTGTTGCCCCGGGTGGCGGCCCAGGTTGCCCCATGAGCCCCACGCCGTTCCCAGTCCAGGCTGAGGGGCCAGGAGGGGGCCTCTGAATAGATGAGTTGGGCCAATCTGATTGTCTGCCTTGGGAATATGAAGTCAAAAACATACAAAATGCTGAGTGTATAGAATTGTTCAGAGGGAGAATTCTGAGGTGGAACAGATTACAAAGCAGTTTTCTCTGCTAATTATAATTGAAATCAGTGCCTTCAAGGGACTATGCCCAGGTCCCCAAAGACTGCGAAGAGAACAGCACAGGAAGAAGGGGGGCTACAGTATGTGTCCTCCTGGGCCAGTGCAGGCAGTCAGGGGCGCACTGGTGGGTGACCAGACAACACAGGGGTCACCTGAGGCTGACCGACTGCTGCTTCCACCCCACACTGAGGAGCAAAGGATCGACATTCACACCTGCTGGCCCACCTGTGGGGAGGTGGGGGAGGGCTTGGGCGGGGCCTGGGAGACACTGGGCAGGAAGTCACTGGGAAGGGTGCGAGGATAAGTGAAAGTGTTGATGTGTGTGACCTTTAGGTCTAAGCGAGGCCCTCTGGGCTTTTGCTGAATCACCTGGCTGTCTCTTCTGGAAGCGCTATTGCCTAGGGAGGCCGCAGCTTTTTCTGTTCAGCCTCTGGGTGAGCTGGCCTGGAAGGAAGTTCTCCAGGCCCTTCTTCTCATTGTGGGGGTTGAGTCCTGCAAGGAGGCAGGACAGGGAGCAAGGAGTAAAGAAATAAGACTCCTCGGGCTGGGGACTGAGGTCAAGGTGCTCCAGGGGTGAGGGGGAGCCCAGGAAGCCAAAGGCAGGCTGCGCCTAAGAGGAAGGAGCGAAGACTGGAGGTGGGGAACCCATGACAGCGGTGATGGTGAGGGTGGTGATATTAAATAACACTGTTTTGAATCTTGGTCATGTGTGTCTAAGTTCTGTTCTCTGATCTCTACACTGTTTCCTGTCAGTATAGAGAAAGGAACAAGGAAGCAGCCACATAGACAATAACAGTCATACTAGTTATAGCTGATGTTCATTGAGGATTCACAGAGTTACAATCAATCCCATTTTGCAGATAAGGAATATGAGGCAAAGGAGGGAGAGAGAGAGAGAGAGACAGAGAGAGAGACAGAGAGAGAGAGAGGAGGGAGGGGGAAAGAAGGGGAGAGCGAGCAGTTAGTTCTCATGGCTGCACACCTAATAAGTAGAGGATGGAAATTCAAACCCAGGCCATGTGAGTCCTGAGTCTCAATTAGTCATCCCAGTGCTGAACTGTGGGCCTTGGGCGGCCTCTCACCCACAGTAGCCACCCTTCCCTGCCACCAATGCGCTGACAGCACAGCCACACCCCACAGATGCTGCCTGAGGCTCGGGCTGCATCCACCTCCGGCTCCCGGACTTTCCCCGAACGGCACCAGGACTGTAGTGTGAATTTGCAGCTCCCAGTTCAATGGCACTGGAAGTCCCTCCTTGTTCAATGGTATTCTACTCGGAGACAACACACCCTTAGTTTACAACCACTCCACTCACAGAAAAGCAGCATCCTGGCCTGTACACATCCACCTGCTGCTTAATCCACGTCTTCAAGGGCAGGCGAAGCCTTGGAGATGGCACACCAGGCCAGTGTCCCGGGAAGGGCTGTCTGCCTCTCTCCATAAGGGTAACCCTGAGATGCCCGCGGTCCACGTTCTCATACTCCTTGTTGTCTGTGATGACAGCTGCTCCCGCGGCCCCTGCCAGGGCTGGGGACCACTGGGCTGGTGTGTGTCCACACCATGTGCCCCATGAAGCCACCCCCCCCACCTCTGTCAGCTGCAGGCACTGCAGGGAAGCAAAGGGCAGCACAGGGCACCCCAGGGCCACGGACCCCTTCCTCCTTCCAGGCTGAGGAGCGGTGACCCTAGCTGCTTTCCCACGGACCCCTTCCTCCTTCGGGAACCTCACGGGCACAGTCCCTGAGACCTGGGCCATCAAACAGGCTGAGGGGTTCTCGCAGTTTTCGCTGTAAGTCCTGCATGTGCTCGCGACGACGGGAACACAGACCGCAAAGGGGCTTCCTCAAGTGAGGTGCACGGGGGGAGGAGAGGCCTGCCAAGAGCAAGCCAGCTGCTGGCCAGCACGACCCTGATCAGTGCCCTTTCCGCTGCGTGTTTGGGGGCCTCTCTTCACTGCAGTCAAAGCCCAAACCCAAACAGCTGCACCTTCCTCTCGGGGGCCTTCCTCCCAGCCTCTCCTCTGCATCTGAGTCATTCCGTGGCCCGATGTGCCCCTTCTGTTTACCCGACCTATGAATTCATGTGTCACCTGTCACGGCACAGTTGCGCGTTGCAGAAGACAGCACGCGGGGGAATGTTTGTGACGCACGTCTCGCTGCCATGGTTTGTGTGGCCTGGGTACCTGGAGGGACCAGAAGCCTGCACATCAGACTCCCGTTTGGTCCAGCTTACATCACAGCACCATTTCTGCCCTTTCAGGGTGGGGGAATCAAATCCTACAGAATTCTCTTCTGTTTGCCCAAACCAATGAAAAGGCAGATGCCACCGCCTGGCTCAGGTGTGACTCCAGATCTGAATGGTGTCTCCTGTGGTGTCATGACCTTGCTGGGCTCGCACTCCTGGCACCGACTCAGCCCTCGGCGTACTGCACAGCCCTAAATAACCCCGCTTCGCACCATCTGACACAGACAGCATTTCCCTGATGAATTACCCACGCACAGATAATCAAATAAATCTTTGTCTTACTACCTGCAGTCAGGAAGCCCAGCAAAGTGTCCCAGGTCACAGCACAGATCGAATTGAGGGCCAGAATCATGGTGGGGTGGGCAGCTCGGGCACGGACTCTGGACCACACCACCACAGGGCCAGTTCTCTTGGCCACACTGGGGCTGGGGGCATACCAGTCACCACGCCGAATACAAGTAGCTCCAAGGCAGTGTCACAGCCGGCATCAAGGCAGTGGGAGAGGAAACCCAGCAGTGAAACTGGAGACGCTGCTCCCCCAACCCACTCTCTCAGCGCGGGCCCCACCCCCAGGGCCGCAGCCTGGCTCCTTCCCCCTTTCCCAACAGAGCGCCATCTCAAATTGGGGACCAGATGGCCGCCTTTATATTTCTTTTTCCTTTCTTCTGCTTTTTTCCTTTCCTGTTTTACTGCAACACTAAAGCCACCATAAAAAAGCAAAGTTGAACAGACAGAGCTAATAATATAATCATTCAAAACACCTGCAAACAGTGCAGATGGGCGATTTCTGTCTGCAGACTCACCGGTGAAAGACCGCCTCTCCATATGGGCAGCTCCAGAAGCTCTGTGCGGCTCAGGCCTGTCCCTCACCTTAAGAAAACCTGCACGGAGCATATGCACGCTTTTTATAGTCGCGCTGAAGAATGGGTGGCTGATTATTTATGTCCTTCTGCTATGTCTTAGTGCCGGGGAGCCTGCGAAGGGCCTGTGCACCCTGGCTCCCAGGTGTAGAGGGACCCAGCGGAGGCGGGGACACTGGGCACAAACAATGGCTGTGGCATGAGTACAGATCATACGCCATCACCGCCATCCACCTGCCTCCTTAAAAGACATAGCCCTCAAAGCCGGCAGCCCTGCTCCCTATTTCTCACCGCAAGCACACAATTGCAATTTGGGGAGAAAGAACCATTTTACTGTGCAGCGCTGTTCTGTTCGCTCAGAGCGGTGCCTCAGTCTGCTCCACCTCATTCCCTGAGAGGGAACCCTATTCTCAGGAAGAAAGGGAGCAACCGGCCTGGCCCATGAGGACGGCAGGCCACAGCAAAGCCACAGGGTGACACTCAGACATCAGCCCCTCCCTATCCCCAAGGCCCAGCCAGGCACGGTTAGCAGGGGGCAGAGGCAGGGCTGCACCCCCGCCTGGAACCATGCCGGGGGCCGGGGCTCCCACTGCCCCCTCCCCTGAGTTGGTCCCACACCTCAGTGTCAGGTTCCCCGAGGGTGACAGGTGGATGGTGGGTGGACAGAGAGAAGCATCCATAGAGCCTGTCTTCCTTCAGGCAAACCAGACAGCGCAGCTCCACACGTGGGTGAGTGGCCTGCGTGGCAGGTACCACCAGGGGCACTGGTGGGAGGCAGAAAGGGCGAGGCTGGGTGTCTGCGTCCATGTCGGCGTCTGCATCACGTCTCTGTCTATCTGTACCTATGTGTGTGTGTATCTGTATCTATATCTAGATGCATTCACATCTACCTAGGGGCTCATGGACCCCAGGTAGAGACAATCTAGATAGGTATAGATATCTAGATAGATAGACTGACAGGTAGATATGTATCTGTCAAAGGACTTGGGAGAATGTACAAATAACTCTTACAACTATTATTAAAGAAGAAGACAACCTAATTTTAAAAAAAGGCAAAAGCTTTGAACAGACACTTCACATGGGAAGACATAGCTGTCAATAATCACACAAAGACTGCTCAATATTAGGAATCTTTGGTGAGATACAAATCAATAACACAGCAATGAAATGCCATTTCACACACAGCAGAACGACTGAAATTAAAATTCCAAGAGCACCAGATGAAGGCGCGGGTGTAGAACGGCCAGAACTCTCACACGTTGCTGATGAAACGTAAAATGACAAACCCTTCAGAAAACTCTTTGGCAGTTTCTTAGGAAGTCAATCGCGTGCATGTACGACTAAGCAGAGTGCATTCTGAGATTTCTACCCAGACAGCCGTCCTCCAGTGCTTTGAGTACAAGGACTTAGAAGAGCCCCGAACTGACCCCACCTGAGGCCAGCGATAGCAGACCCAGCAAACAAGCCGTGTGTAATCACACAGCACACCAGCACCGAGCAATAAAACGGATGAGCTACTGCAGCATCAGAAACATGGATAAACCTCAACAAAAAACATTCTGAGTGAAAGAAGCCAGACACAAGGCCATGCAAACTGTACGATTCTGCTTAAGTGGTGTCTTAGCGGAGGCAGAACTGACTCGTGATGAAAGAACTCACGACAATGGTCTGGGGAGAGCGGGAGGGGAGCTGGCTGAACAAGGAATGTTCTAGAATGATGGAAATAGTCTACATCTTTGTGGGTGTGTGGGTTATGTGATATATATATCATCAGATTCTATGCTTAAGCACCATGCATTTCACAATATGTAAGTTATACCTCAACGGCATTGTTTAAAACTGGCTGACTCAGAGAGGAGAATTGGACCAGTAGTTAAATACTGCACACCCACGTACACACAACTCCCAAGCAAACAGGCCTAAGCATTCTCGGGGCAGATACCCTCGGTCTCGCTGACTCCATGGGTGGGGACACCGATAGCAGGGTCATCTGCCCCAGCGTGCAGCCCAGCCGTGAGGTAGGATGGCTCATGGGCCACAGCACGGGAGTGGAGGGTGGGACGGATGAGGCGGCCACCCCTGGCAGGTCTTGGCGGCACATGTGGCAGCCTTTGTTGGTTCACTGGAAGAGTCACAGCCGTGTCCTTTCTTTCACTTGCTAAGGACAGCCCGGTTTTGTTCAGGAGGGGGACAACCTGGATGTCAGGGAATGTGGGCCCTTCCTCAGTCCTAGGACATGAATTCCCAGAAGTCTAAGCAAAGCAAGCACTGCTCCCCTTGGCTTGGCTGGTTGCAGGGGTGGCAGGTGACACAGTTCTGGCCAGTGGAGAAGCGGGAGTTGGGGGCGAGGCTTTCAGAAAAGTTTCCTGGACTCTCTAAGGGACAAAAGAAGGGACATTCTGTGCTCTGGCTTGAGCACCGTGTGTGCCAATGTGACCCTTGGAGTTCCTGCAGACATCTTCGTCCCTGGGGCATCAGCCCTGAGGAAAGCCATGGCGGAGGACACCAGGAGAGCAGGAAGCAGCCATATCCCCGTCATGTCACCAGAGCACAGCGCTACCTGGACCCACATGCTTCTCCCTCTGACTTCTGTGTACATCATACATCCTCTTGCTGTTCTGGTCATTTTGAGTTGATTCTGTTTCTCTATCACTTGCTGTGGAAAGCATCCTGAATAAGTCCCTGTACTAAGCACGCGAGTGTTTACTGAACAATGAGAACCTGCTGGTAAACTTGAAGGAAGGGCGGGGTGGGCACGCTCAGGTCGGGTGTGAAGTGCTCGCCCAGCCCCAGCAGGAAGACTGGCTGGGGGGACGAGGGGGGCAGGGGTCCAGTGGAAACGGTCCACGAAAGCGGTGATGACACCTGGACCCTGATGGCCAAGGCACCGACAGGGACAAGTGAATGGATTCACGTGTGTTTAGGAAGAAAAATCTCTTATGACGCCTCTTCCAGAAACTCTTCTCTGACTTTCTCAATGAGATCTTGCTTTTAAATTCTCCGTCCTCGAGCCCTCCAGGCATGATTGTGTGGCCTTCTCTTTGGGCACTTGTTCTGTCTTGTATGATACAAAGCATCCTTCCCAGTGACCTGTGGGCTCTCTGGGGACATAGTATAGATATGACGTAGATATGAGATAGAGATAAACATAGAGATAGACATAGAGATAGAGATAGAGATATTTTCTCCCATCTTGAGTCAGTTTTCATAAGTAATTTTTTTAGAAGATGGTGGCGTTAGTGCCATAAAATTCCCAAGTAGTTTCTATTTTCACATCTCTATGTTATCTATAGCTATGCCTCTCTTCAGTCTTAAAATTATGTGTACCTACCTTAATAAAGCTGTTTTAAAATATCTCCACCTCCCAGATATAACCACTATTATTTACTAAAAATAACTTTTAAGATACAACTATATATAAACAACATTATACTGTATATAACTGTCTATAAAGTTCTTTCTTTGTAGTAATATTACGTAACCATCGGTGTCATTAGATAGTTTCACCATATTGTTTTTAAAGCTTTGTGTTAATTTTGAATGTACGGTCTGTACGTCGTCTAAAGTCTTGGCCAAATGTCGCTGCTGCTTCTGTCTGTTGTCATCACAAACAGCAGCGCGGCCGGCACCTCCGGGGTGGCTGGGCGATGGCGGGGCCAGTCTGAGGCCGGGAAGCACAGGCGCCCACGGCTTTGCAGGGGACAAGCTTGCTCTCCCAGCAGCAGGTGGGGGGAGCGCCCATTTCCCACACCCTCATCACAGCAGATGTTCGCTGTTTAAAACGTTTTGCCAATTTTATTTGGGTTACTCTCTCTGATGATGAATAATTATCCGCACGCCTCAGGGTGAGTCTGTGTAACGCCAAAGAAGCAGAAGGAAAAGAAAGTACTTGATACGCGATGGAAAGTAACCTACTCGACTCTGCTTTTCAGTGATTCATCCAACTGACTTATCCGGGACATTACCGATCCTGGTCAGAGCGTCCTCGAGAAAGGAGCCTGTGTACCCTCCACATCCGAGGCTGCCATCACCGGGCCCCCCGGCTCAGGCTCAGGGACCTGCCCCAAGCTTCATGCACTATGTGATGAAGATCTAGGGACAAAGACACGTGAACTTTCTGCACGTGTGGTTTTGTTGCCCAGACTCATGAGCTTCCAGAGATGGGGGAGATTGAATCAAAGACTCATTCTTTGCTTCATAAACCCACCCAACACCTACCACAGAAATTTATATTCAAACATAAATATTGCCTGAATACAAAGTAGTATCCTGAACAGGATACTGGGACAGAAAAAGGATACTAGTGGGAAAACTGGTAAAATCCAAATGAAGTTTGAAACGGTTAATAGTAACTCAGCAACGTTTTCACAATTGCACCAGTTTCACAATCGCACCAGTAAGATGTAAACATTAAGGAAAACTGGATGAAAGGTATTTGGAACTCTCTTTGCAACTTTTCTGCAAATCTAAAATTATTCCAAAAATTAAAATAACTCAAAAGTAAAAAATGAAAACAATAAGTATACAAATGTTTTATGCACAAATATTAGCCGTTTATCCATTCAATTATTCACCTGCGAAGCGGGGTCATCTAACACCCAAATGAAGGAATGACAGTCGGCCCCGTACACTGGGTTTCAACCTCTGTCCCCTGAGCCTGTCAGAGGAGGCAGCACGTTCCCAGTGGCAGCAGGGCCTCGCTCGGACATAAGCTGTAAAAGCCGTGCCCTCGTCTTGTAGCTGCTACTCGCCTTAGAGGTCAGAGAAATAGGGGCACAGTCTAGAAATCCTGCGCTCGTCCAACGTGTTCATTTTATAGATGGGAAAACGAAAGCTCACAGAAGAAATAGAACTGCCTGCATTCTTCTCCCAGTCACTGTTTTTAACTGAACTTAAAGTAGTATTTATTCATCGTGCGTGTCAGTTTCTTTCTTCCAACCTGAGTGTTGGCGCATTCGGGGCCAAAGGACCCCCAGGGGCGCTGGGTGTGCTTTGACCCTTTCCTCCTGGGTAGAACCATCCAGAGGAGGCTTGTTTGTCTAATGAGACCCCAGAACAGCTCTTGAGAGTGTGGCCTTTGACAATGGAGGCCGCAGCTTTCACCACGTTTTCTGAAAGAGAGAAGGGGACCTTCTAGGCTCTGCAGTGGCTCCCGCCGTGTGGTCATGCTATTCCTCAGGGTCCTCTTACCCTCTCAGAATCTTCGGAATTTTTCTAAAAAACAATAATGTGAATACTTACAAAACTGAAAGTACTTTCTTTCCCCTGTATTCTGTTTTCCTCCAAGCAACAGTAGTGCTTTCATCTGATACATAAAAGAGCAATAGTTCTCTGATGAACTAAGAACATGGAATATCTAATTAACATTAAAATATTGTCTCTTGTCATTAGCTTCATTCGCACTGGATGTATCAGTTCTTGAGAAAGTGCTGCAGAGGTGATGGCGCAATCTCACTTAAAAAAACAACAAAAAACAGGCAAATTAAAGTAAAAAGAAGGACACTGGTTGTTAAGGCCGCTGCCTGGGTATGGCTTCCCGCTCTAGGCTCTGAGTGCTTTCTGACGCTCAGCCCGCCGTGGCTGTGTCTGTTTCTATGTCTCTGGGTCTCTTAAGGAATGACTGGGCAAACCAGGGTGTCTAGGGCTGTTATATACATAGAGCTGCATAACTGAAGCCAGCGGCACACACTAAGGGACAAAGCCTTCCAGCTGCCACGTTCAGCCTCATGGATTGTTCAGATGAATAGTCCTCATGAGCTGGGAGAGGTCACAGAAGACTAAGTAAATGGGTCTTAACAGCCTTCCCAAAGCAGATTAGAATGTCTTAGTGGATGTTTTGTCACTGAGAGGACTCCATAAGCGTCTGGAATGGATTCCCATAAGAGTGAGACGATCTGTAAGATTCGGGGACCCCCTGGGGCCAGCAGACATCGCATTCTCCATGACCACATGATTCCCAAGGACACAGCCCTGCTAAGTGGCATCCATGTTCTTCCTGCATGTCCCCCAGTAAGGAGCCCCTCTGTTGTTCTCAATAGCCAATGATGTCCTCTTTACATAACCTCCAGTTGCCCCTCCAGCTGACCACAGACAGACACATCAGCAGACTCAGCTAAGATCCACTAAGCAAAACCACCCAGTTGACCCCTAAACTCATTTAAAACAAATGGTTTTTGTTTTAAACCACTTAATGCTGGAATGGCTATGCCTCAAAAGCAAATGGATACAGAAATCAGCATCCAAAAATGAGGTGCTGCTGTAACAAAAACCCAAAATACACAGCATCAGCTTTGAGAGTGGATGGGGAGTAGAGCTGTACAAGCAGCAATGAAACCCTTCACAAAACCCTTAAAAATGGCAAGGAAATGATTACAGAACGTACAAAAAAATGGCAGTTTGTTATGAAATGGTCGAACAATTGTTAAAATGGATTCCTATGGTAACATGGAAGATAAAAATTGACTTGTTGACATTGGAAAGGTGATTTCCAGTGAGAATTTTGAAAGTGGTAGCTGATTACACCTAGCTGTATATGATAAGCTCACGAAAGAGAGACAAGAGCTAAAATGAACAATGACCAATTTGCAGTCAGAATTTAGACAGAACATAAAGGGGCAAGAATTTGCTGGATTAGAAAATAAAATTGATTTTCTTCTTCAGACTCTCCAGCTGGAAAAAAGATTCTCAAAATAAAATGAGAAGTGTCTACTTCTGGGTAAGGCGGAGTAAGCACACATCGTCCAGCCTCTTCCACTGACTGCAGAGTAAAACCCACACAGAACGCACAAAGCAGCTCCTTCTTGATTCTGCAAGTAAATAGTATTAGGCATATTGGGAAATATGACTAGAGCCCAAACTGGTGGTGAGTGGGACAATGACAAAGGTCCAGCTTGTGTCTCACTGGCACTCCAGAAGGAGCGGAGAAAGGGAGAGGGGCTGAAGAAGTATTAGGAGACATCATGGCTGAAAATTCCCAAATATGACAATAAACATGAACCTACAGATTCAAAAACCTAAGTAAATCCTAAACAGGATAAACCTAAGAAATCCACACCAAGACACACGGTAATTCAGCATCTGAAAACTAAAGACAGGGCAAAAATCTTGAAACCAGCTAGAGAGAAATAATGCATTACCTATATAGAAAAAAACAAACAAACAAAAAATAAACAACAAAAAAACACTCAAAAGCTCAAATGATAGGTTTCTTATCAAAAACCATGAAAGGCAGGGGGAGTGGCACGATATTTTTCATGTGCTGAAATAAAGTAATTATTAATCCAGAATTCTATGTTTAGTGAAAATATTGCTCGGGAATGAAAAGGAAATAAAACATTCTCCAATGAAGAAAAACAAAGAGCATTTGTTTCCAGCAGACCTACCCTAAAAAGATGGAAATTCTTTAAGGAGAAAGGAGATAATAAAAGAATTATGCGACATCAAGAAGGAAGAACATGGGCAAAAATATAGGTCAATATAATAGAATTGACTTCTCTTGAGTTACCTAAATAAGGTTTTATAATTCAAACAAAGAAACAGTCTCATGTGATTGTCAATGTATATGAGATGGAACGTTTAAGGTAATTATATTATAAATGGGGAGGATAAAGGGATATTAAAGGGAGGCAACATTTCTATACTTCATTTGAAATGGTAAAATACAGACACCAGTGGAGTTGAGGAAGTATATAACCAAGCAAAAATACTAAAAAGGCTAATCAGAGATACACTCAACACTACAGATCAGAATGGAATTCTAAAAATGTGCAAGGACCCAATGGGAAATGGGAAAAAGAAAACAGAAAAATGAAACAAACACAGAGAATAAACAGGAAACAAAACAAATAATGAAATGGCAGACTTAAACCTAACAAGTCAATAGTTATATTAAACATAAATGTTCCAAATAGTCTAAAGATACTAATTACAAGACGGAGATCAGCTGGGTGGATTAAAAACATGGCTCAACTATACGCTGTCTGCAAGAACTCACTTTAAAGATAATGACATATGTAGATTGAAAGTAAAAAGATGGGAAAAAGATATATGCAAACATTAATTTTAAAAAGGAATGGTTATATTAATATCAGATAAAGTGATTTCAGAGCAAAAAAAGTATCAGGGACAGAAAGGGACATTAAAGAATGACAAAAGAACCATTCTAGCAAAAAATGCATAGCAATAGTAAATAAGTAGATCACAAACAACAGAGCTATAGAATATGTGAAGCAAAAACTGAGAGAACAAGGTAATGTCCGCAAAAATGGTGGAGTAAGGACCACTGAAAATTAGATTCTATATAAAGCCCAATGAAAAACTTGGCAAAAATGCCAGAATTAACTTTTTCAGAAATTTGGAAATTAACGAAGGACTTGCAACAATCCAGGGTGTGTTTATAAAAGAAAAGTGACTGAGTAACAGAAAGAACAGCAAACTTTGTGGTGTTTTCATTTACCCTAGTTCTATTCTCTCACTCATCAGCTCAGCAGATGCTTTAAAAAACTACAGCCTACATTTCTGGTACCAAAGAGAGCAAACAATCAAAGAACTGTCATTTGACCTGTCTGGTGGTTCCATATACAATACCACTTGAGAGTTCTGTCTTTGTTTGACCTGCCTTGGAGCTCCTCATTGTTGAAAGTCTCATCCCAGGAGCAGTTTGTCAAAAAAGCATTTACATGCAAGTGTTTTAACATAGTGGCTACCTGAGGCAATGGATAACATTTGAGGCAAACAATAAACTAGCTTAAAAGGAAAAGCATAGAAAGAAAAGTTGAGGGCTTTAGAAAGCTGCAACACCTCCCTGGGAATCTAGAAAGGCAGCACATGCAGAGGGCTGTGTATCTGTTCGGGAGAGACTGAAGGAGACACCACGCTCTCACTTCTGGCTTCCTGTGAGGCTCTGCACAAGCGGGAAGTGAGAGCTAAGGGACAGCTGTCACCTACAGGGCTGAGTGCTGAGAGCATGCCTCAAGATTCATGCATCGCCCCTCAACAGTTATTCATTTAAGAGAGCTAGGAAACCTCTGCCCGATAATCAGCTGACCACTAAGCTAACAGAACAGAGACTTTAGTGGCCACACATGTTAAGAATATAGACTTTACACAATTAGTTTAGAAAAATCACTAAACAACTGTAAGAAGCAGCAAAAAGAAAAATAAACCCTGCAAAAGAGGGGAGAATCTGATCTCCAGAGTTGTGGCATTATAATATTTAAAATACTCTATTTTCAACAATACAGGTAAAGAAGGAAGAAAGTATGGACTATACACATGACAAAAGCAATCGCTAAATACACCTCAGGAAAGCCAGGCATTGCATTTACTAAAAAATACTTTGTCAGCTATTTTAAATATCGCCATTTAGCTAAAGAAAACCAAGTCTAAATAACTAGAGTATAAGAAGATGTCTCAACAAATATAGGATATGAATAAAGAGATAGACATTACTTAAAAGAAACAAAAATAAAAACAAAAACATAACCAAATGGAATTGCTCGAGTTGGAAAGTATAACTGAACAGAAGAATTTACTGGAGGGACTCAACAGCATATTCGAACAGGCAGAAGAAGACTCAGCAAACTTGAAGATAGGTCAACTGAGATCATTCAGTCTGAGAAACAGAAACAAGAATAAAGAAAACTGAACAGAGCATCAGAGACCAGTGGGACAACATCAGCAAATCAAAATATACATAACAGGGGTTCAGAATTATAGAAGATGAGAAAGAGAAAGGAGAATAACAAATATCTGAGGAAATAATGGCAAAACATCCTAAATTAATTAAAAACATTAAATCTATGCATTCAAGAAGCTCAGCAAACTCCAAGTAGGATAAACTCAGGTGTCCACACCTGACACATCATAACCGAACTGCTGAAGGCCAAAGACAAAGAGAATCTTGAAAGCAGCAGAGAGAAGCAACTCATTATGTACAAGGGTCCTCAATCAGATTAACAGCAGATTTCTTATCACAAACCATGAAGGTCAGAAGTGCTGAAATTAAAGTGCTGAAATTAAAACTGTCAACCAAGAATTCTATATACAATCAATCGATCAATAATAAATAATGGTTCTTCAAAAATGAAAGAGAAATTAAGACACTCCCAGATAAGTAAAAAGTAAAAGACTTCATTGCTAGCAGTCCTGTCCCACTAAGAAATACTAAAGGCAGCCTTCAGGCTGAGGTGAAAGGAGACTAGACAGTCAATTGAATACATGAAGATTAAAGAGCCCTGGTAAAGGTAACTACACACATAAAGGTAAAGGTAACTACACACACAAAGGTAAAGGTAACTACACACACAAAGGTAAAGGTAACTACACACACAAAGGTAAAGGTAACTACACACATAAAGGTAAAGGTAACTACACACACAAAGGTAAAGGTAACTACACACACAAAGGTAAAGGTAACTACACACATAAATAGAAACTATAACAAATATTTGTGTTTGTTTGTAACCCCTTTTTCCCCTCTTATCTCACTGAAAAGACAACCACATAAAGCAATAATTATAAATTTATGTTGATGTGCACACGGTGTGTAATGATTTAATTTGTGACAATAGCAGCATGAAAGAAAGGGAAAAGGCCTTATAGTGCAGCAACATTTTGCAAACTAGTGAAGTTAAGTTGGTATTAATGCAAAGCAGAGTTTTCTAAGTGAAGATGTTAATTGCAATCCCCAAGGAATCTAAAACAATAATTTAAATGCATATATATGTATATATCTATTCAAAGAAATGACAAGGGCATTAAAATGGTACATAGGAAAATACCTCTTCAACATAAAAGAAGACAATCATGGAGGAATTAAGGAATGAAAAAGATAAGACACAGAAGAAAGACAGCAAGAGTGGCAGATGTGCTGCTCTTGATCAGGAGAACGTGTGCTGCGACCCTCTGTGTGTTTGCCAGGACCAGGCTCCCAGGCTCGCCCTGGGCATGGGGGCAGGCTGACGGAAACTGATGCCTCTAAATGCAGTTTGTACCACTACCCCTTCCGTCTCTTCCCTCCTTCCCAAACCCCTCCCAAAACAACAGTCTAACTCACATTAGCCAATAATATTAAGCGCATCCCTAAACCAGGCCAGATAGGGCTCCTGAGGGATACTGTGGCCAACAAGACAGTTCTTTGCCTTCAAAGACCTGAAAGACACCAGCTCTGAAGGGAGGGGCGAGTGTGAGACAACAGACAGTCCGTCTGGACCATCCACTAAGATATGCATGTGTCAGGTGAGGGGAGCAGGGAAGCCAGCTGCCAAACTTCAACAGGCAGCTGACGCAGGAGCCAGTCTGCATCCTGGCGTTTCAACCCCGGTCCTTTTCTCCCACATCAGGGTCCATCCTAATGGCTGCAAGTTTCTTAGAGGGCTGCTGCGGCTGCTGGTCTTGACAATGACGATGATGCTGATGACATCACAATGGTGACATGACAACGATGACGACGATGACGCTGACGATGAAGACATGATGCCAGTGATGACGATGGCGATGACGATGTGGAGCGTAACGATGGCCGTGGCGGTGACGATCGTCTGGCTCATGGTGACACAGAGGGTATCCACGTGTTCGGTACCGCTTAGCAATTCTCAGTTGCTCCAGAATGAACATATGCTCCAAAGCTCCCTTGGGTGAAGGAGTTTAGTTTCATGTTCCTGCAGAGGAGACAGAACTAGGTATGGAACTCCCCCTTAGGCCTCTGATGCACCAGGTTTCCTATGGAGCAGCACTGGACCCCAAAAGTGCAGGCTGCTGGGCTCTTTAACGCATTTTGTCCCGATGGAGCAGAGGCCAGTGCCCAGCATGCGGAGGCTCCCACCTTCCCTGGCCTCTGCTGCGGAAACATCCACACTTCCTATTTTGGAGCTGGAGACTCAGTCTGAAGAATTGATTTGTGTAATCAGGCAAGTGATTCTGTAGGAATATTTTGCATCAATTTGCAATATAATTTTCTTTTTCTGTAACTGTTAATTGAAATCATTTATCAGGTTTTTAAGCTGAAAAAAGTTAACTTTAAAAAAAAAGGTGTGAACTGCTCATTTTTTATGCAAACTCGACATTGTCTTTGATGCACTTATTAATTCCTTATTTACAATCTGGGCTGCTGGCTTCCTCAGGTGGGAAAGAAATGGCCTGCCTTGGTGGAGGGCATTTCCAGACCCAACAACTGTCTTTACTCTTCCCTCTCTTTATGTCAACACGCTAGGGAAGAATGGGGCTAAAACTGCCATAAAAAGATCAAAAAGGAATCCTGTTTCACTAATACAAGTGTTGAACAAACATAACTTGATTTCTTATCACTGTTAACATCCACTCTGGGCAAGTCCTCCCTGGGTTGCAGCAGGAATTTAACTTCAGGGAAGTGGAGGCCGCCCCACTCCTGCCCACTGGTTGCTTCTAGGTTCTGAGCCCTTGTGTGCCTTCATGGAGCCTTGCTCCCCGTCCCCAAGTCTCTTCCCAGGGACCTGTGTGGGCCACCACTTCTTTAGGGTCCCAGCAAAGTTTTCAGGGTTCTTTTCCACCCCTCTGGGGCTCAGACTGGGGTCCAGGCCGCAGGCACCCCTGCAGGGAACATGGACTTCTCTGCCTCCCTCCCTTCACTCCAGCTGGGAATCCTTTCCTAGACTTGGGAAGAGACTTTCAGTCATGATGTTTTCTTTTACCACGGTGTCCACACCCAGAGTCTTGCCATTCCTCCAAGAGTCATTGAAATTCCTTCAAGACTATTGAAATTCTGAAAAAAATAGATGACTTTCCTCTCTCTTCTTTATTTTTTTATAAGATTTTATTGGGGAAGGGGAACAGGACTTTATTGGGGAACAGTGTGTACTTCCAGGACTTCTTTTCCAAGTCAAGTTGTTGTCCTTTCAGTCTTAGCTGTGGAGGGCGCAGCTCAGCACCAGGTCCAGTTGCCATTGCTAGTTTCAGGAGGCAAAGCCCACCATCCCTTGCGGGAGTCGAACCGGCAACCTTGTGGTTGAGAGGACGCACTCCAAACAACTGAGCCATCGGGGAGGCAGCTCAGCTCAAGGTGCCATGTTCAATATTAGTTGCAGGGGGCACTGCCCACCATCCCTTGTGGGAGTCGAGGAATTGAACTGGCAACTTTGTGGTTGAGAGACCACTGGCCCATGTGAGAATCGAACTGGCAGCCTTCGGAGTTAGGAGCGTGGAGCTCCAACCGCCTGAGCCACCGGGCTGGCCCTCCCCTCTCTTTTAAGGGTCTGCCCCCTTTCCTGAGGCCAGCAGAATGAAAAGGTTAGTTCTCGAGAGGGGTGGACAAAGGCAGTGCTCGGTGGGGAGCATCGGGCATACCCCGATCGCATGCTCTGAGAACTCAACTTCCTCTGCTGGGGACCCCTGCTCTAAGGGCCTCTCTTGCCCAGGCCCAGGAATCTGCCTTCTTTGTCTGACGTATGCCGGTGGGCACTCTTCTCCTCCTGGGCAGCCTCTCCCTCTCCACCACCATGGGGAAACGCTATCAGAAGTACACGAGGAGCAGAAACGGTTAGTTCTCCCTGGGATATGCCTGGAAGTTACCCTGAATGACACTTCGAGTTGTAATCAATGACTGCACCACCAGGAGGTGGGGAGAAGGGGAGGGATGGAGCGTCACAATTATTACCAATGGCTTCGTAGGTTTCCATTCTATGGATTTACCAGAGTTTTATCCTATTATGAACATGTACGTTGTTTCTAAATGTTTAGTATTACAAACACCAGGTTAGAGAAAAGGAAAATGATATGGGTCAGGAACTTGGATCTACATAAAGAAACGGAGAGCATTAGAGAAGGAGTAAATGAAGGTAAAAAAATTATATATATATACACACACACACACACACACATATATATATTCTTAATTAATCTAGTAGATAACTAGTTATTCAAAATAATAATATAAAAAATGTACTGGGTGAGTGTAGCTCACAGACAAGGGAAATGAATGACAGTGATTTTATAGCTGAGTAAGCTCTGGTAGATAGTATCTGTACTTACTGTGATGCTGTGTGGTGTCACTTGAAAGTAGACTTAGATTAGCTGTAAATGTGCACTGCAAACTCTAGTGACGCTACTAAAATTTGTTTTAAAAAAGCATAGTCGATATGCTAAGAGAAGAGAGAAAATGGAATCATAAAATGCTCAATTAAAACCAGAGAAAGCAGAAAAGGAGTTAGTATTACAAGATCAGGAAGGATAACAAGAACAATGAGTAAAAAAGGTTACCAATATGGCAGTTATTACTCCAACTATATCAATAATCACTTAAATGTGAATGGTTTAACTACACATATTAAAATACATAAAACATCAGAATGGAAAAAACAAAACAAAACAACTACCTATTGTGTACCAGAAACCCACTTGCAATACAAAGACACACAAATATTAGGGGGTGCAAAAATAACTGTGATTTTTGCAATTATTTTTAACCTTTTAAACTACAATTACTTTTGCACCAACCTAATATATTAACAGTAAAAGGACGAAGAAAGAGATACCATGATAACACTAATCAAAATAAAAACACTACATGAATTCCAGACCAAACAGACTTCAGAGCAAAGACAATTATCAGACATAAAGAGGGGGCATCACATGATGATAAAGAGGTGAATTACTCGAGAACATAACAATACTTAACGTGCATGTGCCTAACAACAGAGTCAAAATGCATGAGGCAAAAACTGACAGGCAAATCCATTCTGCAGCTGTGGACCTCTATGGGTGATGGGCAGACCCAGCAGGAAGAAAGTCTTGGAGGCACAGAGTAGAACTGAACAGAGCCATCAATCAACTGGCTGTAACTGACATTTCTGGAATCTTCCATCTAACAACTGCAGAACACAAAGTCTTCTCAGTTCCCTTGGGACATTTGCCAAGGAAGACCATATTCTGGAATCTTAACAAAAAAAGAACAGAAAGCATACAATCTCTGCTCTTAGACAATAATGAAATTAAGCCACAAATCAATAACAGAAATGTGGCTGGAAAATCCCCACATATCTAGAGATTAAACAGCACACCTTTAAATAACACATGAGTCAAAGAAGTGTTAAGCAAACTTTAATAAATAGTTTGAGCTAAGTGAAAATTAAAATACAACTTATCAACTTTTGTGGGTGCAGTAAAAGCAGTACTTAGAGGGAAGTTTATAGCATTGAATACATACACCTGTATTAGTTAAAAAAAAAAAGAAGGAAGATTTAAAATCAATAATCTAAGCTTCCACCTTAGGGAACTAGAAAAAGAAGATAAAATTAAATCCAAAGTAGAATAAATGAAATAATAAAAATTAGAGCAGAAATAATTAAAATTTAAAACAAGAAATCAATAGAGAAAATCAACAGATTGTCCTTTGAAAAGATTAATAAAATTATAAACCTCTAGCCCAGCCAACCAAGAGAAAAAGAGAAGACACATAAATACTAACATCAAAAATGAAAAAGGGTTATCACTTCTGATCCCATGGATACTAAAAGGATAATAAAAGAATATTTTGAACAGCTCCACACCCATAAATTTGACAACCTAGATGAACTGGACCAATTCCTTGAAAGACAAAATCTGTCAAAACTCAGACGTGGAGAAACAGACAATCTGAATAGGCCTATATTCATTAAAGAAATTGAATTGATAATAAATACCCTTTCCAAAAAGAAAGCACCCTGTTCTGTGCTGAATCCTATCAAACAATTCAGAAAGAAATTACACCCATTCTCTAAACAACACCAGAAAGACTATACTCAAAGCTGAATACGTGTCCTCATATAATAGTTTCCAGGACTTGTGTTCCTGGAGAGGCCCCGGATTACAGGTACAATCGATTGCATTTTAGCAGATGGTCCACGACTGTGGTTCTGATTCACGTCCGCTCTGGTCTGCCTGGGGAGCCTGCGCCCCTTCCACCCTTGGCAGTTAGGTGTTTACTTGGACTTTTTGGCCCAGGTGACGTTTTCAGAGACTGGAACATTCTCTCAGGAATACACACACGCAGAGTGGGACGAAGCCTCCCTTCTCAGCATCACGTCAGCTCTGCTTTGCTTCCCTGTCCAAATTCCGTCTATTTTAATGTACAGTAATTACACCATACCCAGTCTCTGCCTCCAGCACCACACGTCTCACTTTCCACGTCTCACACCTCCTGTCATCTCAAAGGGGACTAGGAACAGAGCTGCATGCGCAGGAACAAACTCATCAGGCCCCGAATGCCCCTCCCCCCAGGCTAGTCTTCCCAGTGCAGCCGCCACCGCCACCAGCACTTCCCCAAGTTAAGAGCTTGGAGGACAACACAGCCACCACCACTTTGTGATCCAGCAGCACAGCCTGCAGTCAGGCTGGTGGGGAGGTTTTGTCTGCCATCCATTCTGAGAAGCATTTCAGGCAACTCTGGCGTAAGCCCAATAGAATTACGCCGAGTTCCCCTCTCTCCACATTGGTGGCTGGGGTGAGTTAAGGGAAGGGGCTGAAAATGGGCAGAAAGGTGTAGTTTTCATGTATTGTTGTTATATTAATTCTGCAAAATCAGATGTCACTTTTGGGAATCTTAACCTGTGTGTGTTGTAAACCTCAGACTCTGCAGTTTGGTGCAAATGCTGTCTTGCTAGGAGGAATAAGAACAAGAGGGAGAGGCGGCCTGGGAAGGTGTGGCAGAGCCGGGACGGCCAGCCAGCCCACCGGACGCATCCTGTGACCTTCAGAGCCGTCCGCCTGGCCCCATCCGACCTTGCCCGCTTGGGCTGAACTGACTAATCAAATGGAAAGCTGCAGCCGAGGTGGGTTCTCCTGGCCCAGGAGCCAAAGGGCGTAGGGTCATGCAGAAGCCATGAGACAAGTGCGGACAATTACCTCTGGTAAAAAGGCCAGATCTAGAAACTCCTCGACGGGGGCCACCGTGTGCCCTAGACACATCTGCTCTCACACACTGTCTTGCCTACAGAGCTGCACAACTCATGTGGTGGGGGCACCGTGAGCAGAGCACGCCAGTCTACAAACAAGACCAGTCACTTCTGCAACACGGGCCACTGGTCGTCAGAGCTGAGAGGTCATGGGCAAAACAGAAATCTGAGGCCTAAATAACCAAGCGTCTCTGAGGATAAGCAACAGAAACAAACTGGCCAAATGAAGCACAAAAGAGAAAAATACCGAGAAGCTTCCAGAACCCACGAGGTAAGGGGCCTGCAGAATGAGGCAAACGAGGTGCCACTTCATCTCAGGACCCACTCCTGTTGGCATGAGTGCCCCCTAAATCTACTTACCCAATGGTATTCTACCCAAGTCACAAGTCTAGGAAGAGAGCACATGATTGGTTGAGCTGAGGTCACCTGACCTCTGAGGCTGGAAGGACAAGGAAACGCAGTGTCTGGAGGAAATGGGCTCAGGCCGGCTACTTCTACGTAAGGAGGGGACTGGACCTGATGCCCTGTGCCCCCAAAACAGCATGTAAGCAGGGGGGACATTCCTCCCCAGGGTACCCCCACAGGCACGACCCTAACATTTGTGCCTCCACCAGAGGAGTACAAGCTTTTTTAAGTGTCACAAACCAAGTTACAAACTCACATAAAACACGTTGCAGCCTCCTACCCGGATAAACATAGCCTCATGACGGCCTGCAAAGTCAGGTTTGACTTCAGCATTCCCGATCACCTTACAATCTGGTTCCACAGGCACACACCCACTTCCACAACCACCGCTCACCCCCTCCACCTCTCAGCCTACAGAACTGCCCCTCTCCACCTCTGCTCTCTCCTGCACCCCAAAGGGCTCCCATCCACACGTGTGACCCCCAAGCCTTTATGTCCAAGCTCTGTCCCCACTGCTTGCAAATAGCAGACCCTCAGCCATACCTGCTGCCCAGGCAGGCTGTGTGGTTTGCACTTGGGAGGTTGGAGCCAAGGACGGTCCCTCAGTTTTTGTTGTTGCCGAGTCAGTCATGGTACGTACGTAGCAGCTGTTTAACCAGTCACCATTGGAGGGCATCTGAGAGACTTCCAGCTTTTACCTACCGTGAAGAAAGCTGCCATAAGCATCTGGGTTTAGGCTTTTGTGTGAACTCAGGATTTTGCTTCTCTAGGATGAATGCCTGAGTTAAGTTGCTGGGTTGTACATTAAATGCACACTAAATTTGTACGAAGTTGCTCAGCTGATTGTCAAAGTGGTTACATCGTTTACACTCCCATGGATGACGGCTGAGAGGTCCAGGACCTGTGCGTCCTCACCAGGTATGACAATATGATTTTTTCATTTTAGCCATTCTGACCCGAATGTTGTGCGATCTCCTTGTGGTTTTAACTTTATTTACTCTTAAGGCTACTAATGTTCATTATCCATTCATGCTTTTCTTCCCCCCATCTCTGTATTCTCTTTGGTGAAATGGCTGTTCATGCTTTATTTTTTCCCCCACGTTCCAATTGAATTGTTTGGTTTCTTACTGTTGCCTCTTCAGCGTTCCTTATACACGCTGAACACACGTCTGCGCTGGACATGGGGTGCGCTGCTGCCGCCCCACTGTAGCTCTCATCCTGTTTACAAAGCCTTGCTGTGGGCTGTCCGCAGACTCCTGCACAGCTCCTGGCACACAGCCGGGGTTCGACGAATATACCCCAGAGTCACCACTGGCTTTGACGGCTCCCAGGAGCCCTTATTCTTTGAGGCCATGGTCCCTCTCTCATCTGGGTTCTACCCCTGAGTCTCCAGGCCAGATTCTGGCCAGTCTTTCTCCACAGGCCCGTTCCCACTTCCCTTCAGCACCCCGATCTTTTGTGGGTGTCATGAACCCCCATGTGCCACTCAGCCTTCCTTTCTTTGACCATCCCGGAACCCCACCAGGGGTTCCACACTTGTTTCCCCCCACATCCTCCATTCCTCTGCTTGGCAGCCCCTTCAGCTGGGGGCCCAGGGCCATGCCGCCACCAGTGTCCCCGAGCCCTCACTCCCAGGTCGCAGCCTGTTCCACTACAAGACAGACCATCTTGCCTCCTGCTTTCCCAGGCTGCCTGCCTCTCCCCACCCCTCTCTCATCCCAGACCCTCTACCCCGGGACCCGTTCTGGCCTCCCAGCTCCCCTGGTCCCTTCCTCTAACTCTGTACCTGAGCCCACGCACCGTTTTACCTTTTCGCCTGCAGCTGTTAGCTCCTCCACCAGTTGCTCTGTACTTCCAAGGTCTGCCCAGTACAGCTCCCAGACAGGGCGAGAGGGGGCTGGAGGGCAGGCGCCTGGGGCAAAGGAGGGTGTGCTAGCATCTGGTGTCTGCTCTCTTGGGGGCCTAAGTCCCCGCCCTCACTGGCTACCCTCCCGGTGCAGCTCCTGGACCCTCAGGCTCCCTTTATTTACTGAGTCCCAGGGGGCCAGTCTGCACTGATGTCCCACTAAGATAAGCTCCCCTGTTGCCTCTGCCCTCCCCACACCACCCTCCCTCTGCTGCAGCCCAGGGGACACAAACAGCCGCCATCAGGGGCTCTTCCCCACTGCAAGTGCTTTCTGTCTGCTCAGGCCTCAAGGCCTCCGGCTTCCCCTTGTAGCCCTCTCAGTCCTCCTGGCTCTTGGGAGCTGACACTCAGGGCCTTGTCACCATTCCCAGGTCCAAGGCTGGCCTTCCTCCCCAGACAGAGACACCACCTCGGTCCCAGGGCCCAGCCTGCTCACTCCCGAGGGGCAGGCCCTGCCTCCCGCTCTGCCACAGGCTCTTCCCTCACTGCTCCAAGTCCCCACCTGGGGCACTCAGCACTGTCTGGAAGTCCCTCGCCATCTGAAACTTTCTGGTGCCTGGATTTCCTCACCAAGTTCTCTCATTAGTTCAAGTTTTTTATCTTAATCTACCAGCTCTGCCCTGGGGCCACGGTGGGACCCACCCAGCTGCCTTTCCTGGTGGCTCTGAGAGGGCAGCCGGCAGCTACTTCCTGGGATGTGTGATATTTGTGCAGCAGATTTACTGTCTCCATCTGAGCTCCTGTGAGAAAAGGGCATGTTCCCAGCAGGGCATTTGCCTGCGGGCGAGGGAGGCATCTCCTCCTGGCATCTCTCTTTCTTCAACCCTTTTTTCTCTCTTTTCCTTTCATTCTCCTCTTTGCTTGGAAGAACTTATTATAAACCGACTTTGTCAGACAACTTTTGCAAACAGTCCCCAACATTTATCACATTTGTGTTCAATATTTTTCTTACATATAAAGAGCTGACAGCATGCTCTTCTATGATAGATGTACTTATTTCTTCTAAACTATCACTAACCAAGCATATCATTTTTATACAGTAAGTATATATTCAATTTTCTACAGTTTTGACTACTAAACAGGTTTCCAGTGAGACGAATGACAAATATATTGCAATATTACCAAGGGCTGGCTTAAACCCACATAAGACTGGGAATCAATGTCCGTTCCCATTTTGCATCGCTGAGAGGATGGCCCTTGTGGGTGGGGGTCCCCCAGGCACCCGGCCCGCGGACCAGTGTGGCCTCCTTGCCTCCCCACTAGCTATGGCTTTTGGGTCCTGAATGCCTCTGGGCGCAGCATTTCCCACACTACGTTTGTTTCACAAGAGTGTTCTAAAGCCCCTGCTATGTTCCGTCCTCATCTGGTCCCTCCAGCGCCAGCTACTGAGCCAAGAACAACTTCTCCTCTCCAAGGACCCTACATACCTGCATTCCCTGGAGTCCCGGCCCCATCGTCAGAGACACGCACAGGACGTGCTCACGGCCCCGGAGCTGGGGCGCAGGTGCACTTCCCACCCCTTCCTCCTTTCTGCCTCCCTCCTTCCTTCGTCCATTCATAAAGTGAGCCCCTACTATGTGCCGTGCTAAGTGCCCCCACACAGACTCGCCCTACCCCTCAAGAACCGTCACGTCTGAAAGCAAGTTCAGGGTGAAACACTTTAAGAGGGTGAGCTGAAGGGGAACATCCACAGTGGGAGAGCCAAGACACTCATGAGAAAGGCAGATCGGGAGGGAGGCAAACGCTGGAGCTAGACCTGGCACTGGTTCCAGGCACTTCTGGGGCTGAAGCGTCAGTAATGGATCTGTTGCAATTCAGCCACAGAGATGATGTACGAGGCTTTTCCCCGACATTGAATCAGGTCACTGGGCCCGTTGGAGGCGATACAATGTCAATGGGACTCTTATGTGTTATTGATGTCAGTCATGGAATAGATAAAAACATTATAAAAATAGCTTTTGTCACCATTTACATTTTTTTTTCATAAATGGTAAAAGGCACCGGTCCTCACCCACCAGGAACTAAGGCAGCAAAGGAAGTTTCACACCAGGGACTGTGGAATCTTGGGAGGTCAGAAAGGGGGCACCCCACCCCCATGAAAAATGACTGCAGAACGACGGCCATGGGGTTGCACAGCTCCTCATCATCAGAGGAAGGGAGGGAGGGGGAGTGACGTGCAGGCTGAGTGGGGGCCCTGTGTCCCTCCCGTCCCTCAGCAAACACACACAGAGACCCCCTGAGTGCTTGGGGGTGATTTGAAAATAACCCCCGTCCTGGTGGAGCTCAGCCTCACATATGGTCAGGATTCTCATCTGGACAGTGGGGGTCACGTCTGCCCCACTGAGTGGCCGAGAGGGGACATGATGTGCTTTCCCGCGCCCTTGATGTGCTTTCACGTCAGGTCAGTGCGGGGAGTCGAGTCCGCGTCAGCTGGCAGCTCAGAGAAGTGCTGTCCTTGGTCCCCTGGTCGGGGACCCCTGCTGCAGGCAGGCCTTGTCAGCTCCATTTTGTATAGGAAGACACTGGGGTGCCTTGGCCAGAGCCCCAGGCTGAGTGATGGGACAGCCTGGTGAGGTCCAGGTCTGCTGGACTCTGTGTGTGTCCATCTCACTGCACTTTGCTGCCTCCTCGTGTGATGCCGTGTTAGCATGGCCCTTGGGCCCCAGAGGCTCAGTATTCAGGAGCTCTGGAGTTCAGAGGGAGGCCAAGGCTTGGATCTCCTGACCCCCAGACCAGTGCCCTTTCTCTGGACCTCACTGTGTCCCTCCCCACTCAGTGCATGGGCTGCCCAAATGCACACCTCTCCTGCACCCGCGTCTGCTTACCTTACAGATGGCAAGACAGAAAGAGCCCAGAGACCCAGCATGGCCCTGCCCGGCGTCACATGGCTCTGGCAGAGTGAGAAGCCCAAGAGTTTGCACAGGGACTCATGTCCATTCCTGTCTTCTAGAATGAGCAGCGGCAGGGACAGCAGAGCCTGAGAAAGCTGGGATTGTGCCAGCCCCCCATCAACCAGGCAGAGCCCCGCAAACTTTTCCACAACAGACTCTAGGTTTGGCCCCACAGGTAGCGACATCCTCTGAGAGATCTGGCCACTCATGTCGTCTGCCAACTCTGGGCAAAGGCACTCCCTCAGGTCCCCACACCCATTAGGCTGTTGGCCTCAGCTGGGCTCAGTCTGAGCTCCCAGGCTGGGGTGCCCTGCTTAGGACAGAAGTGTCCATAGTTTACCCACAGGACAATTTTGCTATTACTCAGGAGCCAAGTGTGGGCCCTTGCTTCTAGAGCCATCACCCATGTAATTAAAACCTAAGTGGCAATGAGCAGCTGAAAGGAACCCAACATAGTGGGCAAGTCTACTACAAAAATATATATATCTACAAAGAAAGAAAGCAAATGGGAAATTAAAGGAATGATGAAGAAATAAATAATATCCTTTATAAGGATAAACATCTGTAGTAAAAGGAAGCTTTGAAAAGACACACATTGTTAGTGGCAGGAGCTAAGCGGAAGTTGGGGCTCAACCTCCAGGGTGAAGCCTGCCGCTCGCCCACCCTATCACAGCTGTGGGCTTAAGTGCTGCCATTCCAGTCTTCCTGTTGGTGCAGTGGTGTAATCCTCTGGCTATACATTCACCGCTACACTGACCCCTAGCACTTCCACCGAACACTGACCCTTCCTGAGCTCCTGCTGTTGGCTCTCCATCGAGCCAGGACTTGGTCTCCACCAGACCCCTGAACAGAAAAAAAAATGGAAGCCAGAAAACAATGAAATAACATTTGTTTTATTCTGAAATAAAATAACTTTCAAACAAGAATCCTGTCCCTCAAAATTGTTTAAGAATGAAACGAAATACAATAAAAATAATACATAATTTTTTTTTCAGGAGAATTCTGCTGCTGGTCATGGGATGCAGCAGCAACTATTGTACCAGCCTGATCATCAATTATATTTACAGTCTGGAGAAAATAAGAAATTCACAGGGAACGGTGAACAGTATGTTAGTGATCAGAAGTCACTAGATGAAAGAGTCACTGACCTTGAAGATATGTCAATAGAAATCATCTAATCTAAAGAATAAGGAAAATGTATAAGCAATAACAACAGAGACTCAGTGACCTGTGGGGCAATGTGAAAAGTTTAACATGCATGTAACTGAAATCCCAGAATGAAAAGGGGACATTAACTGTGACAAAAATATATTTGAAGAAATAATGCCCTCAAATTTCTTTCTGATTCTTATGAAAGACAGATTTACAAATTTGGGAAGTTCAGAAAGCCTCAAGTAAAAGAAATACAAAGAAAATCCCATTAGGCACACCATACCCAAACTACTAAAAATCTAAAACAAAAACGAAACCTTGAAAGCAGCAAGAAGAAAACAGCACATGACATCCAGGAGACAAAAATGTTAATGACAGCTGATTTCTCAGCAGAAGCACTGGGTGCCAGAAGACAGTGGAATGACATTTCTAAAAGACTGGAAGGAAACAAAAAACTGTCAGTATACAATTATTTAGCCAGCGAAGTTACCCTTCAAGCATGGAGGCAAAAAAGACACTTCCAGATAAATTAAAACTAAGAGAATGTGTTGCTAATAGACAAACAGTATGAGAAATACTAGCAGAAACTTTCCAAAGGGAATGTAAATAATACCAGATAGAAACTTATATTTTCAAATAGGAATAAAGAGCCCCATAACTGGTAAATGTGAAGAAAATGTAAAGACTTTCTTCTTTTAATTAAAAAACAGTCTATTTGAAGCAAAATATATAACAGGTATTGTGGGATTTATAAATTGTGTAATTTTATACATATATATAATCAACTATAGCATTAGCATAAGGACAGAGTGGGGAACAGAGACAAATGATATTAATAGTTAGATAACTGAATCTAACTGTAAGTATTCAATGAAAAATTAAGGATCTATATCATAAACATTAGAGCAAATAGCAAAAAAAATAAAAAAAAGATATAGCTAAAACTCTAATCAAAATAAAACTATAGCATGTATTTAACTAAGCCAAAAAAAACCCGAAACACCAAAACAAACAAAAACAAAACAAAAAAAAAAGACGGGAAAGGAAACAAGAAAAAACAGAAGGAAAAAAGCCAAAACCAATGGCCCAGCAGTATTTGCCTGGGGCTGTAGAAGGCAAAGTTGCTTTCAGGAGTTTTGTCGGGTGGGACTGGACACGAGTGGCAGAAACACCCTGGCTAAGGCTGAGGGCACAGGCTGCCAAAGGTGGGTTAGTTTCCTATTGCTGCTGTAACCAGTTTCCACACGTGAGCGGCTTAAACCACACCAGCTTATCACCTTAGAGCTGTACAGGTGTCGGCCGCAGCGCCCACTGGGCTGACGTCACAGCGTCAGCAGGGCTCCGTCCCTTTCTTGGGCTCAAGCGAACAATACTTTGCATTGCCTTTTGCAGCTTCCAGGGTTGGCCCCATCCCCTGGCTCGTGGCGCCTTCCTCCAGCTTCCGAAACAGTCAGCAATGGTGGCTGAGCGCTTCTCATGTCCCGTCTCTGACCCTCCTTCTACTGCCGTCCCTTTTTCTGCCCCAGCTTGCAAAGGTGCCTCGTTTAAGGACTGCTGTGATTACATCAGGCCACCGGGATAATCGCGGCTAACTTCCCATTTCTGAGTCTCCAGCCTCAGCCAGGACTGCAAAGTCCCTGTCGCCACGTCAGGTAACCTACTCACAGGGTCTGGAGATTGGGGAGTGGGTATCTGGGGGGCCACGATTCTGCCCACCACAAAGGGTGACGTAGATGTCTCCCAGGCAGAACCTTATTGACAGTCCTGTCCAGACTCGGCTCTTGGAACCGTGTTTTCTATCCTTTTCTTACTCTGCTCAGGATTCCAGGCCGGGACAGTCAGCTTTCTTGGCTGAGCCCCGATAACACGCAGGCTTGGGAACTTTCACTGACAGCCCATCAGGACTGTAAATGGGGGGGAAAGGTAATACCCCCAAAAAAATAAGGGCGCTGTTTTTGTAAAGAAGGGATGGAATGGCGGGCAGCTAAAACAATCAAACACGGATGTCGCTATTCCAGTGTCCGTGTCCCTGGGATGGCGCTTCACTGGGCTCTCACTACCAGCCAGCAGGAAGGGACACCCCCTCATTCAGCCTCGGCCACTGGACCAAAACCTTTGATCGTGTGAGCCTAGACCCCAGCTGGGACTCACAGCTTTAGTTCTCCCTGGAAGCAGAGGCATGTCATGCATTCCCTGCGATCTTCGTGCAAAGCACTATGGTAAATATAACAAGTTACCTCTGGTACACAAAAGCTTATAGGACACTATTAGCCTTAATTAATGGGTAAATGCATGGCTTTTATTCAATGAAACTGATTTATTGTCTTAATTCTCCCACGTTCCGCCTCACGTTTCCACTGAAACCAGGGTGCGTGTGCCCATAGTAACCAGCAGACACCAGGCATGTGTGATCTCCTTTATGACCTGTGCCTAATTAGTTTTTTATTGTCATCTTCCAGCTCAGGCTTAAACTGTACCAACAGGGCAGCCTGACTCCTAATATCGATGAATAAGCCTCAGCCGACCCTGCAATAAACGGGGAGTATTTATGGTGAGAGTAGCAGCAGTGCCTGTGCGTCTCCCGGCTCTCTTGGGGGGGCGAGTGTGGACTGGGGGGCAGTGGTGATGAAGACCAGCGAGCCCCCGCCTCCCTCGTCACCACGGCACCTCACCTGCCTGTCCGTCACCGCTTCCATTAGGCTGGGCTAGTTAAGTGAAAGGGAGAGAAATGAGCTGAAAGCTGGTGGGTGTTGGAGCTTCCAAGTCCAGAGTCCCCACTAATTGCTCGCCCTAACAGGCACAATTAGCTGCTACAAGCCCTTTGAGATGGCCCAGGGCCTTTCTCAGGTAGCAGCCATCAGCAGATAAAGGCTGAAATGCGCTCCGTTAGAGAGACACTTGCAGGCAGGAGTGTCACCGCCTGCCAATTACACTCTCCCTTACACAGTCACTTCCCAGGGAGACGAAGGGCCCAGAGGAAGACCCAGCATTAAAGGGACATGGTGCAGGCTGCTGTCAGCCCCCAGCAGCCCCGCGGAGCTGTGGTGGGCGAGGTGGTGGGGCGGGGGCTATGCGAGTCAGCCCTGTTGTTGTGTCCACTAGAAGCTCCATTCCACGGACATGTGCTCCATACATTTTCCTCCACTTGCAAACTTCCTAGCAAAACCACCACCCTGTGCCCTCCCCTCTTTGCCTGGAGGAGGGGCAAACAGACAAACTGGACATTTCACTGGAAGATAAAGGCAGCTGGGTGCTGGGGACAATGTGCTTAGTTAGGAGCTGGGGTCCCCTTCTGCAAATTAAGTGTTCACAGAGGGCTAGGTTCTTGGTTTCCAGGGTCGTTTTGGCTGCACACACTACAACCCCTTCATAAAGCACAGCACACGTGGATTTGTGTGCATAACCATGTTCAGTAATCCCCGTGTGTAAAGGCCAGCTCGACTGTAAAGTGCATAATAAAGAGGACAAATACAAATGTAATTTTAGTCTTAAGTCTCATCAAACAAAAGGAAATAATTACTGGGGTGCAGGGCTGAGTGTCTGTGTGCTAAAGTGCGTGCTATGCAACGTTGCTGTGTGACACTGGGAACACGCACACCCTCTCTGGGACACATTTGCCCATTCGCAAAGGACGGGGCCAGACATGATGGCCTAAGATGTCGCTGCCAGGGCTGATGTCCAAACACAGTAGCCTCAGACCAAGCGAGCCCCGCCAACGGGTGGCTCGACACCCCCAGCCTCGCACCCCTCTTCTGACCCCGAAGACCCTGCAACCCTGTGGTGGGGTAGTGTCCACTCCCACTGGTGCTGTGATGCGTCCGTCCCCGCCTGCCACAAACTCTGACTACATCTGATGGGGGCCATGCACCCCCTGCACACACGAATGAGGAGGGCCCAGGACTGGCACGAGTCGGATGACGAGAAAGCCCCTCAGCCTGAAACGTGCAGCATGTGGGCACAACTAGCAGGTCCCTGAGCATCAGTGGCCCGTGGAGTGGGTGCCACTGACCAAAGCCGCCTGCTTCCCGGCCTTCGCCAGCCAGGCCTACATCAGAGTCGGCGTGGGAGCCCTCTCAGCACACGGTGAGCCACTGGTCCCAGCGACACCACCAGGTGGGAGCCTGTGGTGCAGGCCGTGAGCTTCAGACACCAAGCGGCGTCTCTGCTGTGGCCTCAGGCAGGTTACTAAGCCTTCTGGGCCTCTCCTCCTCAACTACGATGAGGGCTTTCGCTAACACTGCTCCTGGTTTCTTCTAGCTTTGGTCACTGAAGATGCTAAGTTCCTGCCTGCTTAGCTGTTACTACACCTTCTAACCATGATAAGCCCCATCCCCTGTACCACCCCGAGGAAGAGAGAAGGAAGGAAGGAGGGAGGGGAGATACTGAGCACACGGCCCTGTGCTCAGAGGTTACTGAGAACCTCAAGATGGCAACAGCAGGACAACACACCAAGTGGGGCCCCAGACAGCATGGCCTGGGGGCTGCACGGTGACAGGCCTACGCCACTGGCCTGATGAAATCTCACCAGTTCCCACCCCTTCCCTGTCACTCAGCCCCGCCCCAGTGCGGTCACTGTGCATCCAGGGCACGCCCCCTGTGCTGGCCCTGTCACCACTGCCTGCCCTGGTGCTGAGCTCAGGTCTCACACGTGGGGAGGACACCACCTGCAGGGTGAATTGACCTGAGAATCCACCATTTGGTTAGATGCAGCCATGGTTCGTCTACTAAAACCTCCACACTTGTTTTCCCTCTGCGTTTCCCTCAGCACACGCGGGTGGGCACCCCTGGTCCAGCCTGCCGCCCGCAGAGCTCACTTCCACACCACAGGAGGGACCCACCACATGGGTAGCTGGGGGTGCCAGTGGGTGGGGGCCTTGAGTAAGACACCCCGGCAGGGGCAGGGGATGCCCCAGCAAAAGCTCTGCCCTAAGGGCCTGTCAAGCTTTCCTGTGACGATCTGCCCTCCACAGTGGCCCCGAGGCCAAGCTGCAGGGACTTCTGCCCTCAGGCTTGACTGAGCCAAAGCCAGCGCTGCCCGGGACGTGGACACAGAGGCCATAGGGTGAGAACCAGGGGCAGAGCCACACACGGTCAGATGCACACACCGCCAACAGCCAGGCTGCCCAGAGGAGGGCGCCGGGCAAGGCGCTCTGGGCAGGGAGCAGCTGGGCGTGTCAGCGCGTCCCAGCTCAGCCCCCCTCACGGCTCCTCCTCAGGGCTGACCTTGCCCTAAAGCACCACAGGCTCACGACGACCCTGTGGGATATGCCATTTCCCTCCTTGTGGGAATATCAACAGAGGCACAGAGCAGCCGAGATTTCAACCTGGCATTGTAAGAACGAGCTTGCTTTATGAGAACACCCCTTCCCCCTCCAACCCAGGGGGTGCTTTTAAAAATACAAATGCCCAAGCCGTTTGTCCAGAGTCTGGACAGCTTCCCCAGGGTGGAGTCCAGGATGGAGGGTGAGTGCTGACAGTCACACCTTGAAGGTCCCTCCCAGCCGCAGACTCCCTGATCCCAGCTGCTACGGTTCCCCCTTTTGTACCAAGGCTGCGTGGCCCGTGCTTTGTGGGGCTGCGTAATTCCACCTCTCTCTCCCCATCTCAGAGCCAGATCTAATCACAGGGCCATTTCCCCGTCTTCGTGGCTCACAAAGAATAAAATTAGACAAATGGATAAAAGCTTGTTGTAGGCATATGTAGAGCATTTCAAAGTCTATTTATCAAAGGGCTGACCCCTGCATTTACAGCATGGAAGCTCCAGGGACACAATGCCATCGAATTTTGAGGACAAAAAAATTCAATGGAGACATGCAAAGGCATGCTGGCCACTGGAGAGGATTTATGCTGGACATGCTTCTCTTTGACAAGTCCGATGCCATCCGCTCTCAGAGGTGCTCTCCTCCCACCCCCATGGGCCTGGTCGCTCATGGGCAGAACAGCTCAGCACCCTCACAGATCTCTCTCACCAGGCTGGATCACATGACCCCAGTCCAGGAAATGCCCCTCCTGCTAGATGCCAGTCGTCACTGGTCACCCCTCTGTTGTCACCACACCCCATACCCAGAGTGTGGCAGCAATGCATAACGGCGCCAGCGGCTGCGGGCAGAGCGGCTGGGAGGCAGTGACCTGCTCACCTTCAAGAACCGCACACTTTCAGTCCATGGGTCATGGTCGTCGCAGGTTTACTGAGCACCCACCTCTCCAACGCTGTCTTGTTCTCGGTGGTTTCACCCACCGAATTCTGTTCGTGCTGGTGTTTCCATGTTAGCCTCCATGGTCCCAAAGTGAAGTGTCCACTGTCCTCCACGCAGGTGGCTCTATGGCAGTCCTCTCTTTCTGGGTACTGTTTCTGGCCACCCAGAGCTGCTGGGCAGCTCCTGCATCTGTCATCTCCCTCCTGACAGACCTGGGCTGGCTCATTCAGAACTGCAGCCACTGCTGCTCTGTGGTTCCCGGGGACGGTACTTTTGGGACGGTCCCTGGCCGGTCAGCACCGTCTCCTGACTGCTGCTTTCCCAAGACCTCGACACTTGGCCAGACACCTCAAAGCAGCCACATACTGGGGACACACATAGTCAACAGTGAATTTCTTTGATGGGGATACTGAGAGCAGTGACATACAGTGCTTATCAAGTCAGGTCTCTTCCTCATCAATCCTCACATTTCCCAGATACAGGTATTCACACACACACACACACACCCCCCGTGAGTCTGTAACCATACAGTACCACGGTACCTTATCTTCCCCAAAGCCGATTCAACAAGTCTGCGTTAAATCTGGAAGCCAGGCTGAAAACTGGCGGTATGCCACGAAGCACATACAAGAGACGTGTGAGACAAGACTTCTGCCTGGTAGGAGCCCAGGAGCTGCGCTGCCAGACCTGAGAGCTGGCGGCCACGGCCGCCAGAGCCTTGCCCCCACTAGTGCCACCACTGGCACAGGACACCCTCCACGCCAACACTAACAATGCATCCTCTCTTGAAAAGCCCCACCTGCAGCCAAGGGTTGCCAGATGTACCTGAAGACCAATTACAAAGTCTCCAAGGCTTTCAAACTCCAGCTTTGCCGATCAGAGACAGCCTCAATGTCTCTCCTTGTTACTCTATAACATGTTCTATCCTTTCTAATGCCCATGAAGCCCGGCCCACTTGAGTGACACAGTTGGGTCCCTTTGTTGCTGCACGGTTATGAACAAACAGACAGTTCACTTTGTCTTTGTGAGACTGAACTCATAATGATCCAACCACAGAGCAGTGGTGTCAAAGTGGGTTCAGAGAGGGCAGGAGAGGAGGGCTGGAACAACCCCGAGACTTCTCCGAGGACGGCAGACTTGACGGAGGCCTTGCCATGGGAGGTGGGCCAAGCGGCAGAAAGGCAATGGGAGAGAATGGACGAGAAGGAACAGCATGGGCCTTTTTGACAAGATGAGCTTTGGGCCGAGGACAGCACTGCATTCCCACCCCTGAGGGAATGCTTCTGAGACAGCCCCCAAGTCTAGAAAATTTTCAAAACATTAAGCTATTGTGACAGGGAGAGGTCTAAGATGGTGGAGTAGATACACATGGTGCCCACTTCCTTCCGTGAACACACTACAATTACAACTAAATTACAGAACCACCAACCTGGAGAACCACCTGACGTCTTGCTGAACAGAAGTCCTACAGCCAAGGATGTAAAGAAGCCACGGCGAGACTGGTGGGAGGGATGGAGACGCGGAACGGGCCCACCCCTGCGTGTGGTGGAGGAGAACCAGGTGGGGTATCTGGGCCACAGACATTCCCCTTAGGAGCCACGGACCGAGCCCCACACCGGCCTCCCCAGTCCAGAGTGCTGGTGCCGGGAAGAGGACCCCCACCACATCTGACTGTGAAAACCAGTGAGGCTTCTGACTGTTCCAGGTGGGACGGAAGGCGGGGGAAACCCAGGCGTCCTCTTAAACGGCCGCGCACAGACTCGCTCGCTCGCAGGCACTCACCTTGGGCTCCAGCGCAGGGGCGGTGACTCAGAGGACGTCAGAAGCATACGGGGGGCAGACTGAGGTGTGCTGCTTTGAGGCGAGGGCTGGAGGACAGCCGCCCTTCTCCCTGCCAGGGCCTCCTCCTCTGCAGACGGCGGGCGGGCGCCATCTTTGCTGTGTGGAGCCCGCCCCCTACGCTTCCGGCCAAATCTGAATCTGCTTGGTCTGGTGAGCTCTGCTGCTCCGCCTGCTGACTCACCGGTACACCATCCCACCCAAATCCCCCACCTCCGAAGGCACTTTCTCCCTCAGGAACCAGCCCCACCTGCATTGAAATCTACCTTGGGAAACTATCAGAGTCAGCGGGCCCCAGGCTGGTGGACTGACCTCAGTGTGCTCTGAGACTGTAGCTCAGTAGATCCAGGCCTCAGCATTGGCACCAAATAAACCTGAAGGGAGCCGGCAGCTGGCAGCAGGCCTTGGGTGTCCTGGACCTGGCTTTTGTGGACCTACCTGAGGCTCAGTAGTAGTGTCATATGTCCTTGGTTCACAGCGTGGCTGCTCCCACATGCCTCCAACTTTAGCATGGGCAGCAATAACCACAGATCACTTTGTAGCTCCTACCAGGTAGTCCCCGGCCGGTCACAGGCAGTAGGTGACCTGGGCCTGCACCAGAGCCCCTCCTAAGAGGCCACAGAACCAATACACTTGGAGGTTGGCTTCAGAATACAGCAGAGCACCACCCAATTAGCCCTACAAGCAGCCCACACAAAGGGCAGTCTCAACAGGCACCAGAGCCTGCTGGGGGAAATACTGCTACGTGGGGTAAACTCCACACAGAGCAGCCTGCAAGCTGTGGACATGACCAAACCCCACAGCCAATCAGCCTTAGGGTCAATCCCACCCACTGACCTGCCGATAACAATCGACACTCAAGTACAACAGGAGACCACACACAAGGGACACTCCTGGAGCAGCCTGCACAGGTGACCAGGGAGACTGTGTCACTGGGCCCCACAGCACACCTACTACATAAGGCCACCTGGCCAAGACTGGGAGACATGGCAGATTTACCTACTACATAGAAACAAACACAGAAATGCAGCCAAAATGAGGAAACAAAGAAATATGTCCCAAATGAAAGAACAGGAGAAAACTCCCAAAACAGAACTAAATGAAATGGAGGCAATCAACCTACCAGAGACAGGGTTCAAAACAATGGTTATAAGGATGTTCAAGGAACTTAGTGAGAACTTCAACAAAGAGATAGCAACCATTAAAAAGGACATAGAAACCATAAAAAAGAACGAGTCAGAAGTGAAGGATACAATAACTGAAATGAAAAAAGCACTAGAAGGAATCACCAGCCGACTAGATGAAGCAGAGGATCAAATAAGCAATTTGAAAGACAAGGTAGGAGGAAACACCCAATCAGTACAGCAAAAAGGAAAAATAATCCCCCCTAAAATGAGGATAGCGTAAGAGCCCTCTGGGACAACATCAAGCATAACAACATTCACAACATAGAGATAACAGAAGGAGAAGAGAGAGAGCAAGAGATTGAGAACTTATCTGAAGAAATAATGACTGAAAATTTTCCTAACCTGGCAAAAGAAATAGACATACAAGTCCAGGAAGAGCAGAGTCCCAAACAAGATGAACCCAAAGAGACCAACACTAAAACACATCATAATTAAAATGGCAAAGGTTAAAGACAAAGAGAGAATCCTAAAAGCGGCAAAGAAAAAGGCAACTAATTATTTATAAGGGAGCTCCCATAAGATTGTTAGCTGATTTCTCAACAGAAACATTGCAGGTCAGAAAGGATTGACACAAAATACTCAATGTGGTTTAAAGCAAGGGCCTACAAGCAGATTCCTCTGCCCAGCAAAGGTATCATTTAGAATTAAAGGACAGATAAAGAGCTTCCCAGACAAGAAAAAGCTGAAGGAGTTCATCACCACCAAACCAGTATTACAAGGAATGTGAGAGGGACTTAAGACAGAAAAAAAAAAGTAAAATTATGAATAATAAAATGGCAATAGCTACATATCTATCAACAATTACTTTCAATGTAAATGGATTAAATGCTCCAATCAAAAGACACAGGAGGGCTGAATGGATAAGAAAACAGACCCTTACATATGCTGCCTACAAAAGACTCACTTCAGATTGAAAGACACAACCAGACTGAAAGTAAAGAAATGGAAAAAGGTAGTTCATGAAAATGGGGGGAAAAAAAAAGCTGGTGTAGCAATACTTATACCAGACAAAATAGTCTTTATAACAAGAGACAAAGAAGGACCCAGTAATCCCACTTCTTGGTATTTATCAGAAAAAGCCCAAAACGTTACTATGAGGGAACATGTGCTTCCATATGTTCATTGCAGCATTGTTTACAATGGCCAAGGTGTGGAGGCAGCCTGGGTGTCCATCAATGGAAGAATGGATAAAGAGGCGGTGGCACATATATACAGTGGGTTATTGCTCGGCCATGGAAGGGAATGGGTTCTTGTCATCTGCATCAGCATGGAGGGACCTGAGGGTGTTGTGCTGAGTGGAGTATGTCAGACAGAGAAAGACAGATGCAATGTGATTCCACTTATATGTGGAATCTAAAGAACAAAATAAACAAACAAAATAGAAACATTACTCATAGATACAGAGAACATGTTGATGGTTGCTAGATGGGAGGGGGGTTGGAAGTGTTGGTGAAAAAGGTGAAGGGATTAAGAAGTACAAACTGGTAGTTACAAAATCGTCATGGGGATGTAAAGTACAGCATAGGGAATATAGTCAATAATACTGTGATAGCATGGATGGTTGCCGGACTTATCATGGTGGTCACTTCTTTAGGTCTATAAGGTTGAATAACTGTGGTGCATCCATGAAACTCATATAGTATTGTATGTTAGCTGTGTTTTTAATAAAGCCCTTAGAAGAAGACATTGTGAGGACAGGGAACAGAAGACCAAGGCTCAGGAACAACGTGGAGGTCCCCACAGTGAGCACCTCTGACTCGGGTCATGACAATTGCACTCCGCCCGTGTCCACGCAGTGACCACGGGTTGCACAGTGCTTTGCTGTTTGCGGGCTGCACTGTCTGAGTCTTTTCTGAATCTTCCTTTGATCACCGAGAAGGTGCTTGCATGTGTTTCACGTTACTTTACTGTAAGTGATATACATTCAATCAATCGATCAATACATACTGAATACTCCTCATGGGCTACGCATTCTCTCGGCCACTGGTTTAGGCTCCCGGGCGCTAGGTGACACACCCCATGGACGCTGGGACTCCCAGAGAGAAGCACCATGGGGGACGAGAAGGGGCAGAGAGAGCCCAGTGCCACTGTGGCATGTGACAGTCCTTTCCCAGTGGAGCCCAGGAGAGGGGACTGGGCTGGGCCCTGGGGAGCGTCGCCCAGGTGGGGTGGGAGAGCCTGCGGAGTGGTGTTGGAAGAGGGTGCACAGGTCACGAGGTCCAAGGTGCATGGAGGTGAGGTGACATGAGTGGAACTTGGACTCGGGGCAGAAAGTGTGTGCTGCAAGTACCTCAGGAAGGAGAAGCAGGGAGCGAGGACTCTGTGGGTTCAGAGGGAAAGTCACAGGTGTGCATAGGTCTCACCCCAGAAATCTGACAGCAAGGGTGAGCTTACAGAGGACAAGAGCTGGAGGTGGACGCGAGGCTGACAAACTCCTTTTAAACAGGAAGCCTTGAGCACATGTGAATGTTGGCAGAAAACTGGTAGGATTACCTACATTTATTTTACGCTGGGATGTGCTGGCCACTATTACAAGGGTTTTATAAGAATTAGTTCCCTTAATCTTTAAAGGAAGCACACCAGATAGGAACTATTATTATCTCCAGGGGGCAGGGGGAGTTGGGGGTGGGGAGAGCTGGCACAGGGTGCTGGTGCCACCCCCAGGGTCCCAGCACCAGGCAGACTGGCTCCGAGATGCAGCATTTAAAAACCCTGCTGAGTGGACCCTGTAAGGAAGGGAGCAGTCTGACGTGGAGCAGAGGCTGGGGAAACTTGGGGTCCCAGAGGAGGCAAAGGGATGGACCCAGCACACAGCTGGAAGGACGGGCTCGGCCAGAGGACCCACTCTCTGCCCAGACATGGGCGGGAAGACAAAAGGGCGGCTTTGGATGGAAGTAGAGTGGCAGGCATGCTGACCGGGGCTCAGGTGAGGTCCAGCCGGCGGCTTCTGTTCTGTCCTTCAAGTAAGAGGCAAGGTCATTGCTGAGAAGGAAGGGCAAGATGGGAGGTGCTCAGGAGGGTAGGATCAGGAGTGGTGTGGACGTGGAACCCCTGGAAGACTGGCTGATTTAGAGGGTCCGATCGGGCTGGCAGGACACTGACAGAGGGTGACATTTCAGACCCCCTCCTGCTGCCTGTCACTTCTGTCAATAGCTGGCCTCATCCCTGCTCCTGCAGCAGGACTGGCTGGGGCTCCAGGGAACAGCCTGGGCTCAGAGGAGTCGACCTGGGAGGCAGCTCAGAGACCAGAGTTTGCACATCTATGGCTGGACCATTGTGGGAAGGAGAGGTTGTGATGGTGCCTGATGGAGAAACTGACCTTGCCCTGGGGTGAGGCCACACCTGATGAGGACAGGAGATGAACGTCCCTTTGGTTTGTTTTTCTTTCCTACTTTATGAGATCCTGGGTGAGTGGGTGAGCCTGAGGTCCCTGTCACAGACACTTCACTGGTACCTTCCAGGCTCCTCTCCTCTCTACTCCCAGGACCCGCCTTCAGGAAGCAACACCAGAGGGTCTGATGGCCAAGGGTCCACTGTCACCATTGTCTTTCCAGGACTCTGCCCTGGTGGCCCAAACAGTGGGAAGCCCACAGCCGACTCGGCTGCTCTAATTTTCCCACATCCTTCAGCTAGTCTCACTATTTTTTGACAACCAAGGAAAGGACCAGGGCGCTGAAGAATCTGTGCGGAGCTGGGCAAACCCAGCTGTATTTTGAATTTTTTGCCTTCTTAAAAAATATTTTTCATTGTTTTGAGTTTGATGAGAATGTGTTTTCTCATTAATTTTTAAACCAAAATTGGATCCATATGTTTCCTGATTCATGTCTGTTTCCCTCATCTTCCTGCTTTAACAGAGCATTTGACAGAGCATTTGACATCCAAAAACCTGCTTTTAGGTTTCCTTCCCCCCGCAGAGTGGAGGGGAAAGGTGAGAGTCAAGGAAATGCTGGGGTCCATTTGGAATTGTAACCACAAGTTTGAGTGGCCACCTTTGGTTTTTTCAGCAAACTCCCCAGGGCAAAGTGTGTGTGGCCCCTTCTTGGCTGGGGCACCGTTATCTGTTCTCCCTGCGTTCCCCTGAAGGTCAGACCTGGGGGGCTTGAAGGCAGTGCTGTGTTTTCTGGGTGAGCACAGTGGAGGGAAGCACAAGGGGACCTCCTCGGTGTCTGACAGCAGTTGGAGCAGAGGCTCTGAGCATGTCGGGTGGGTCTGCTGTGCTGGTTCCTGAAAGGGACTGAGAGTACCACAGGAGAGCAGATGGGTGGCTCCGGCCCACTCCAATGCCTCCAGCCCCAGGGACGCCTGGCCAGCACACTCATGGCCACACGGTGTGGCCTCATGCTCAGGCTGGCCAGACAGCTGCCCAGGGAGGCCACCGGCTTCCTCCTTCCTTACACTCCCACAGCAGCTTCGTCCCAGATAAGGAAACGCGCTTCTTAAAAATCTGCAAGCCATGAACGGACTTGAGAGGTCGTGCAAAGTATCCTCGAGCAGCTGTTTCTGTGTTGTTTGTCTTCGAACCTCAATTTCTTTATCTATGGAGTTTGAATAATAATACTCAGCCGAATATTGTGGAGAGAATTGATGGTAAGCGGTAAAATGCTGAGGGCGGCTTCACAATAATCACTGCACAGCCCCTGACCCTCGGCGGGAGAAATGGCACATCCCCACCCACCCCCACAAACGTCCCATAGCACAGAGAACCTGAGCTTTGCAGGGTCCACTAGTGACAGCAGGGTTCTGGCAGGCGGCCAGTTCCAGGAGGCTCGTGGAATTTCTCTTCTGGCAAGTGCGGTTCCTGTGTGTGCTTCACTTTGGAGGCTGTCCTTGACTTTGGTGGCTGTCCTTGACTTTGGTGGCTGTCCAAGCAAGCAGAGACCTTCGACCTCCAGGCCTGCCTGCAGCTCCCACCTCGGGGTGCTGTATACGTGCCTGTAGATGTCCACTTCGGCCTCGAGGGTGGAAGGATTTGGTTCAAAGGGGCAAGGACCTTACAGTTTTGCACAAGCTGAGCCAGTTCCCTTCCGTCAGCAGCCACAGAACCAGATCAAGGATTCGAGGTGTCGAAAAGTCCTTGAGAAGTGAACCAGCCTCACATATGGTTGGTCTCTCTTTCCAGGAAGAAGTGTAGGACCAATTTATGCACAAATTGGTCCCATTTTCACACATAGCTCCAATTATCTAAAAGGGGGTTAACATTATATTTATATTGATAAGCTTAACAATGTTGAACCGTGACTCGCAGCTGATCTGTTACAATTCACATCCAAAGGGACCAGAAGGAATGCTTGGAAACCCTCCAGCATCTCAGGAAATAGAGGCAGCCTTGAAAAAGATGAGAACTGCTGCTCAAGGCCCCAGTGTTGCTGAAATTACCACATAAATCCCACGTGAAGGATGGCCGACAACGTTCCGGCAGCTACAAGCCCCTGCTAAAGACTCGGGGAAGCTTCCAGCTTAGTGGGAGTGAAGACCGAGTGAGGCCCTCCTCAGTGACTCCAATGGGAAAAAATCGGTGCCCCGCGACCTCAGCAGCCTGAGCACCCAGGGAGCCACTTGACACAATTTTTTGACTTTGCTGCAAATTCTTAGCAAAATAATAAGAGTTCTAAGTTGAGAATTTAGCAACAAACAGTTCTGAAATCTTGCACCTGTCATTGCAAGAATCTCAGGCACTGACGACGTGGCTGTTCGCATTCAGCTCTCCTGCCCACTCGCAGGTTATCCTGGGTCACACGTGCCCTGGCCCCTGGCCCCTCTGCAAGCCACATGCCTCCACCGAGCGTGCGCTAGGCGAAAGGCCAGGACGGGGACAGGATTCAAACAGTCACAGTCACCTGGGCCTGCCTCTGCCTCTGGCTGCAACTCCACCGTACACGACACGAGGGGGCCGGCGAGTGTCAGCAGCTGTGCAGCACCGACAGGACGCAGTGTAAACTTGCTAAGGTGCTTCCCACCCCAAATTGCACTCTTTGCTCCCATAGAGGGGACCTGGGGACAGAACACGTGCGGGCATGCCTGCAGCAGCATTTCAACGTCCAACAAAGGTTGGCTGAGTCTACTGCGGACATAAGTGCCACTGCCGTCACCAGCATGTGGCCCAGACACAGGTGCTAAGCTGCCTGCCACGCCTCGGGTCACCAGTGGCGCCGAGGAAATGACAGAGGTGGAGGAATGTGTCAGGTTTCCCAGGGAGCCAAGTCCACAGACTCACAAAAGAGAAGGCAGCCAACACGGCTTGCCCGGTGCTTTTGAAAAAACACGTACTCGTTAGTCATCCAGTTACTATAGAGACACTGAATACAAAGGAGGGTCGGGGTGTTGCTGTGTGAAACTTTTCAGTTTGAATTTCCTAGATGATTAAAATGTAGAGACCCCATCTTGTACAATCAACTCCACGGCCCCACCTCGGGCACACCCCCTTCCCCATAATCGCTGGAGACAGTCACTCAGCAGGCAAATGAGAGAAGACAGTGTGTCCAGTGGGGAACTGGCTGCCTGAGGGGGAGGGACTGAGTGTGTCCAGGGGTGACCTGGCTGCCTGGGGGGAGGGACTGAGTGTGTCCAGGGGTGACCTGGCTGCCTGGGGGGAGAGTTGGAGACGGCAGCGAGTTTCTTCCTCCCACGCCAGCTCGTAGGAACGGGCAGGCTGAGCGAGGCGAGGTCCTCAGGGAGGCCAGAGGGCACGTGCCCCTCTGCGTGTGCCCGCTCACTGAGGCAGCCCCAGACCCGCCCGGCGGCCCTCAGCACCGGGATGCCTGCTAGAGGTGGGCGGGGCCTGGGCAGCCATCTAGCCCTTTCTCAGCGGCGCCCCATGGCTTCTTCTGTCACAGGAGCCTTCACATTACCCACCACAGCTCTCCTTGGATGGTTGTGTGCCCCCCTGTCAGAGGCCCTTGTCCTCTGCAAACCACAGTCTCCACAGGACAGGGCCGCCCTACCCTGTGCTCTGTGGGGCTCTGGACTGAGCACGGCTCCCGCGGCATGAAAGCACAGGGGGGACATGCCCTTCATGCTTCTCCAGGAGCTTGCTCTCCAGAGAAGCGAACGACACACCAGACGGCAGAGAGAGCGAGCGCTGCCTGGCAGCCCCTCAGCCACCCAGTACTTCCTACATGCAGGGACATGACGGGGTGACAGCCCAGCACACAGCGCTCATGGACAGTTGAGCTGTGGAGCAGACAGACAAGCAAACCCGAGTGAATGAATGAATGAACACACGAACAAATGAAGGGGGCAATTTTGGAGAGTAGTTAAGTTCTATAAACCAGGGTACAGTTAAGGCAATATCACAAAAGGCCTCTGTGAGGAGGTGAAATTTGCCCTGAGAACTGAATTATAGAAAGGAACCTGCAAAAGACAGGCCTATGATTTGTACATTCTGGGGCTTTTAAAACTTGAGGGACCCTTTTCAAGAAAAACATGTATTTGCAAGTACTTACTGGAAATGAGAAAAGAAGTCACAACCAATGGTTAGGCCCTCGCGGTGTCCAGCCCTCCTGAGCAGCCTAGGTGCTCACTGCCCCCTCCCTCCGTCGGCCCCACCTGCCACTCACAGGGCCCACGGCTGAAGGCCTCAGCAGCTTAGGTAGCATGAGCGCCCCCCACTAGGACCTACCCTGGACACCCTGTGTGACAGTCTGCGGGGAGAGCGTCAGTGCTCAGAGGCCAGGTCCACGTGGCCAGAACACCTGAGCAGGGGGATGGAGTGGAGACGAGCTGGCGAGAGGGTCAGGGGCCAGCCTGCGGGTACAGGGCGCAGTGAAGAGATGCGGCTCCGTCAGAGATGCCAGCGCCGGCAGCCCCACCAGGCGCGTGGGCAGGTCCTCGCGCACCTGTCACCACCTGACTCAGTGCCCGTGCAGAGCGAGGAAGTGAGTCAGGCAGCCGACCCGACCTTGTGCCCCGGCAGTCACCATGCCACGTGCACTCCGGCCCCTAATTCTATTCCTCCTCCCGTTTTCCTCTCAAACGCATGACTTATGTGGAGTTATCCGTCACCTGGGCGCGTCAATGAGATGTGTCACTCCTCCGTGTGGCCTTAATGCATATGCAAATGTCTTCTCACGAAGGAAGTGTGTGGAGACGCTCACATTTGGCTGGAAGTCTTATGCTGTGAAAATACCGAGGAAGCATATGCGTTAATTTTACCTTAAGTTGCAGACAGAAGCCACCCACCCTGTCCTTGTCACACAGAACAGATAGTTCAGATCTGAAGCATCAAATTTTCCATGAGAGTTAAATGAAGAAAGTGAGCTGGGTCCAGGCGAGCCAGACAGGAGGCCTCAACTTCCTCCCTCCTCCCTCCTCCTCCTCCTCCTCCTCCCTCCTCCTCGTCCTCCTCGTCCTCCTTGTCCTCCCCCTCCTCCCCCTCCTCCTCCTCCTCCCCCTCCTCCTCCTCCTCCTCCTCGTCGTCCTCCTCCTCCTCCTCCTCCTCCTCCTCCTCCTCCTCCTCCTCCTCCTCCTCCCTCCTCCCTCCTCCTCCTCCTCCTCCTCCTCCCTCCTCCTCCTCCTCCTCCCTCCTCCTCCTCCTCCTCCTCCCTCCTCCTCCTCCTCCTCCCTCCTCCCTCCTCCTCCCTCCTCCCTCCTCCCTCCTCCCTCCTCCCTCCTCCTCCTCCCTCCTCCTCCTTCCTCCTCCCTCCTCCTCCCTCCTCCTCCTCCCTCCTCCCTCCCTCCTCCTCCCTCCTCCTCCTCCTCCCTCCTCCTCCCTCCCTCCTTCCTTCCTCCCTTCCTCCCTCCCTCCTTTATCACCCCCTCCTCTCTTCTTAATTTTCTTCTGGAAAACTTCTCATAATTAAGAGTCATATTGTCAGAAACTACACTCTTCTCTCTACCTTGTCTGGTATTTTTCCAGACAAAACGAACAGCAGAGTGAGACCAGAACCGTCCTGAAGGGGACTCCGCAGCCACACAGCAGGCGATCTGAATACAGACCATCATGGCAGGTCAGTCATTTCAAAGGCCAGGCCTGGCAATTGCAGGAGCCCGTTTGTCTTTGGGCTTCTCTGCCTTTTTCAGGTCACATGAGGCTCGTGGCTTGTGTGTCGGCAGACCGGACAGAGAGACCCGCTGAGCTAACACACGTGCGGGCGGGAAGGACTGATGTGGAATGGAGAAGTGAAGAGGTTTCCTGGGAAAGGAGACTAACCATGACCCTTCAGCCTCCACAGACAGAGGAGAGCAGGAGGCCTCCGTTCTCAGAAACCCAACTTCACACCGTTTCCTAAGACACATCTCACGAGACAGGAGCTCCCCACGGGCCGAGCATGGTTTGTGTCTTATCTAACTAATCCTCATACAACCCTGCGAGGTAGACACCCCAGGTTATTGACGGGACACCTGGTGCTCAGAGAAGTTCCATGACTCACCAAGGTCACACAGCATCTCAGTGATGGGCAGGGGTGGGTCCTAGAAGCCTGACTGCAGTGTCCTCACCAGTAACAACTCACTGCCCGCAAAGGCAGGAGCGGAGGGCAAGGTGGCATTTCCGGGACTACAGCAGTTTCCCTCTGGCTGGAGCATGAAGAGCCAGGCTGGGTGAGAAGAGGCGAGGCTGCAGAAACAGTCAGGGCCCGAGAAGGGAGCCGAGGTTTCACCCAGGGCGCCACGCGGCAGGGTCAGTCACATTGGGAGGACGGCTGTGCTGTGCGATCAGAGGCAGGTGCCAGGCCCTGTGCCATGTCATCGCAGGCAGAGGTGGGTTGGAGAGGAGGGAGCAACGTGGGCACCGAACAATGAACGACTTAGGCCCACGCGTCCAACAGCAGTGCTACTGTTATCAGTATCCCCGCTGGCGTGCAGTTCACTTTCAGTCCTTCCTATGTGACTTGCTTCTTCTGAGTCTCCTGACGGAGAGGAGGTCCTGATTCCAGCTTCACGGGTCACGGGCGTGACGCAGCGAGCAACAAAATTCAGGCCTCCTTTCCCCAGGCAGGTGGAACCGAAAACCTGCCACAGTCCTCCAGAGGACGCCCTGTGGGCCCAGAGGGGACCCTGTCTGCCCAGGAAGACACTGCCAGCATCTCTCAGTGCCACTCCCTGTGAGGTGCTGTTTGGGGGGCGTCCCAGGACCGAGCCTCCTGGAGCCGCCGTCTAAATGCTGTAAACACACAGACACGCCGCCCTCACAACGACGCTACAACCTGAGGACCTGAGTCTTGTTCTCTGCCCCGCCACACTGAGAGGGAGACAGCAGCCCAGAGGCCACGCAGCTCGAGAGCGGCCGAGGCAGGACTGTGCTGGGCTGCACCCCGGAATCAGGGTGTCTACGCCCCTCAGACTGCAGCCCACAGAGCAGCCGTGGCGGAGAACCCCGCAGGCCAGGCTTTTCAGGCACACTTTCCAGAGCTCTGATTCCTTCCAAATATTGCAAAATAAAGGGGTCGGCGCATGGCAGGGTCCAGCTGGGGCTCGGGGCAGATGGCGGGGGTCCCAGCGCCCTTTCTCCTGAGTGTCCTCAGCACCCTCCAACTGCCGCCCATCATTCCTACAGGAGTTTGCAGAAATGGGGACCCCACTGCTCGTGTCCTGTTCAGGAAAGAGCTGAAGAGGGCCCACTGTCCTCTCCCCTTCAGACACCACCACGTGCGCTAATGCCCCAGGATAAAACACGTTTTTGTCTCCGTTGGGACACACACACAGTGGAAAGAAGGCTTGCAGACAACGGGATGTTTAACTGGTGACGTTCTCAGGGCAAGGTGACCAGCCCTGGGCTGCAGAGGGACGCACCCCCACCCCACCCGACAGGGAGGCCTCCCGCAGGACACCCAGGCTTCACCCTGCGCAGAGGTCTCTCCTGGCGGATCCCAGCTCCCGGCGACCCACAGGCATGCTGGGATTGCTGACGTGGGTGGACCCTGGAAGCTAGTCCTGCGTCACACGTGTCACCACGCGCACACTGTCGCTCACTCGCGAGCCCAGTGACCCAGCCTTGGGGAGTATAGGAGTATCTGCCTCTCCACTCAAACCTGCGGGTTGGGGATGGGGGCGGGGCTGGCGTGGTTTGTGTTTATTTGACACATGATGCTGCTCACCTCTCCTAGCGTTTCACCTCCAATCACCCTCTTGAGTAATCACATTTCTTAAGGCAGAGGTGTCTTTGACATCGATCAGAGCAAAGAGGGAAGAGGAGAGCAGGCTAATCGAAATCCTTTCGTCACAGCAGTCCCTGCAGGGACGGAGGCTTCCGCCTGTGACTTCCACTGTGGGACAGGAAGCGGCCTGGGGTGTCAGGAACTTTCCGTCAGGGAGCCCAGCTCAGCACCACCTAAGCCAGAGGGGAGCATTACGTGGGAATGAGAAGGCCTGGTCCAGTTAGGGGAGGCCATTGGGAAGTGTTTGACCTTGAGGGGCGTCACACTTCCAGCTGGTCCGATCCCTGCGTCGCTGCCCACAGAGCCACCCTTCCAGGCCTCTGCCAGGACCTGAGGAGAGGCTGACCACCCGTCCCTCGTCCCTTCTGACCCCGCAGCGCTCTGGAAGCAGAGCCCCATGAACTCCAACAAGCACATGGACTGTGTCCCCACCCTCCCCCTGGCAACACTGGGCACATTTCAGATCACTCCCTCTGATTGCTAACACTTACTCCTCACTGCCCTCTCCACCATCTGCTTGGCAGGGGTTAGACACTGACGCTTGCAGCTGAAAATAATGCATTGTCACATAGGAAAACTGCAGGCTATAATTTTTAGCACTTGTGTCTGTTAGTTTCAACATGAAACCGCATCAGTTTGACACTAATTTATATAATGGGGACCGAAAAGGATAATGCGACGTTAGTGACCACCTCCGTTTAATTAACCGAAGCAAGAGCCACTTACCCAAAATAAGGCGTCACCACACGTAAAAACAGAGGCAGTTTGTCCACCCCCATCACGCATTATTGAAATGCACCTTGTCATTAGGGAGAAGGAGCAGGCTGCCGCTGGGAGCCCGTCCCTGATGAGTCCCTGATGAATGCAGACACAAAACTTGGATGAAAGTTTGTAAATACAGAATTGTATGGAAATTCTGATGCATATTGGCTTTCCTGAGCACCGTAATGTGTTTTATTATGAAAAAAGTGGATCAGATACTTATCTTTTAAATTGGAGTTTAATATTTTATTAGTGCCAGGCACATAATTCTCATCAAATGGCAGGAAACTCTTTTTTGTATGGATATAAATGTCTAGAGTTTAATATTTCAAAGATAAGTACCTACCGCTCCATCTATCACACAGCAGCTTAATGGAATTTACTTTTTCTTAAATATTTATACTGTATATGTGTTTGCTAGTCAAGTGATTGTGGAACTCTGGGGTGGAGGGCAGGGCTGTCAGGCGGACGCGAAGAGGACAAGCCACCCGCGCATGTCACTTCTGTCCCTGCGCCATTCACCTGCATGCGAGAGGGACAGTGTGAAACCTGCTTCCGGAACCCACCAGCCACAACGAGGCTGGGGAACCTGAGTTTGCAGACAACGTCTCAGAAGAAATCAAGTTTAACTAATTAGAACAGAGTGAGGGGTGAGAAAGGCGTTTGGCTGTAAAGGGAAAATCACATTGCGTTGAGTGCCCGCCTGGCTGCCCTTTGGGGCGGCTGCTTCCTGGGGACCCGGCCACCAGCTTCCACTCCGCCCTGCAAACTCCTTCGTGGGCCTGAGAAATGCTTTCTGATCTGTGCTGATACAATTACCTCGACTCTATTGGCAATTTAGACCTGCTTTTAGGGACATTTTAGAGCAAATGATGTTTTCTTGATATTTTTTAAAAAGCCGTGCTATTCGCTGTACCTTTGGGATAAGGTAGAAACCGAGTTAGAGGCTCATTAGAGGGCTGATTGCGGCAGTGCGGGTTTTCTGCCGCTCCTGCTGTTGCTGCTGCTGGGATCTGAGCTCCCAGACCGCAGGTAGGGGCCAGGTAACTCTCCTCTCTGCACCCGGAATTCTTTCCACGTTGTATATCTGGGTGAAAGTCAAACCAGGGTTTACCACCACTATCCTGGGAAAAGTGGGGGCGCCTCCACCCGTGACTGGAATTAAAATGGGCTCAATGCATTTGTCATATGCACAGATGGGTGGTGGTGGGGTGGGCAGGAGGCTTCTTTGTTCTTTAGCGGGTGGGTGTCCAGTTTATAAGACGCTGCTCCCGTGCCTACACTGACAGGAATAGAAGTGGCTGTCCCAAAGAGTTTTCAGACAGGGATCTAAATAGAGTGACACTGAAAGCACACAATGGGGTCAGTGAGGCTTCCCTCTCAACCCCAGCCCCCTCTGGACCAGAGGCACCCTGGTTGGATTTACATGGGAGGTCTAATTCAGACGCCCCTTTGGCAAGCCACGTCTCCAAACGTGACCTTCTCGGTGCCCGTGATCTGCAGTGGAATGGAGAGCTGAGGACACGGTGTGTGGCCCTGGCAAGGGTAGGCTGGGGTTAGGCCTGCAGGGGACAGCTGGCCCTTGGGCCCAGCTCCTGGCTTGTCCCCACACCTGCCTACTCCGGCCTGACCTGGAGCAGAACCACAGGGGAGGGCCCCTGCCAGGGAGCCTGCCTGGTGAGAAATAAAATCTGATAATTTAAAATTCTCTTAGATGGAGCTGTGTAAGAGAGAACTTGCCTGTGGTAAATAAAACCTGTTAATTAAAAACACATCCTTTCGAGACAACCAAGTCCCCTGACCCCTCTGGGCATGAGCCTGTGCCTGCCAGGTGTGTGTTTTCCATGTTGTGCTGGGTCCCCTCGGCCAGTGCAGGTCAGGGCTCCTCAGCCCCAAGGGCCTGTCCCGCCCCAGACCTGGCCTGTGAAGCTCCTGCTGTGGTCCCCACACCCAGCCACACTGGCCACACTCGGGCTCAATGCGCGGTGTCGGCACGTGCTGTCCCCTGCCATGTGTACAGATGTGGCGGCACCCCTGTCACTTAGGTGCCACCGTGG